>NC_041225.1:23097119-23112441 GCF_002837175.3 Physeter macrocephalus
GGGGCCGGGGCCGGGGCCGCCAACTTGGGCCGCTCTCGGAGTTGCGGGGCCGCGGGGCTGGCGGGGCGGGGCGCGCCGGGGCCGGGGGCCGGGGGCCGGGTCCCCTCGCGGCCCGGCCCCGCGGCCGCCGGCACCTCCGGCTCGTCCCCTCCCGGGGCCGGGCGGGCTGGGCGGGCCTGCGCGGCGGTCCAGGGACTGGGCCCGCGCGGGGGCGCGGAGCGGGGGCCGGGCGCGCCCCCGGGGAGGACCGCGCGGATCGCAGGCTCCGCTCAGGACGCGGGAGGCGAGCGCGGCCCGCGGAACTTCGGTGGGTCGCGACTGTTTGCGAACCCGCGCGGAGCTGCTGTCACTTGGCGTCTGGGAGGCTCTCCGGGCCGGGGCGCTTTGTGCCGGGGCCGGGCTCCGCATCCTGCCCGAGATCACCGGCCCCGGAAACAAAGTTTCTCACGATTGCGCTGCCCTGGGCTTATTCTGGGCGATCGAACCACCCAGCGGTTCTGGAAGAATTCGGTGTGTGACTGGAGGGCGTAGACGGTAACTCCCTGGCGAGCGCAGTCGGCGTGGAGTGTGTGGGGGGTGTGATCGCAAAACGCTTTCGTTTGTGGACCGTGGAGATCGCCCTGGAAGGGCTGCACGGGTGCCCGGGGGCTCCGGGCTCACTGGCGTCTCTACAGCGCGGGGGACAAAGCAGGAGCGGGCGCGGGTCGGCCTCTGGCACCCAGGACAGGTCAGGTCGGCAGTGTCCCCTGTATTTGGCTTTGTTTATTTTGCCAACAGGTTTAAGGCTGAGCCTGGCAAGTTTGCGTCTGCACAACGGGATGAGCAGGCCGCGGCGCTGGGCCCGCGCAGGCCCACCCCTTCCTTTGACCCCAAAGAAACTGCACCCTGAGAGGCTACCGGGTGTGGCTTGCGGGACCCACAGGTAGGGGGGTCCTTGCCTGGTCCCGGCCCAGTGCGGCTTTCTCCTGGGCTTCGCCAGAGGGACTTTGGTAGGAATGAGAGTTATTCAGGGTGTGTTTCATCTCACTGCATTTGATATCGTAAGCAACAGGGCTTAAAACGACTGAAAATGAAATTAACCTGGGCTGCTTTAACTTATCAGAGCAGACCTAAACTTTGCTTCTGAACACTCCCTTAATTCACTTGCCCAGTGGCCCTAGATAAACGGGTAAATTAATGACAGGATTGAGGCATGGGTGGTGGGGTTGTATAAAGAGGGTGGCAGCCAGTGATCCTGAGCAGATCGAGTGGGCCTATAACCAGGAGGCTGAGCTGTCAATGTAGGCTTTTAGGTGTTTGGAACAGGGGTTTCCCCAGACGTGGGTGTTAAGCATGTTTCTGAATTAGTGACCACGAGAGAAAATCCTGCTTTGATGTTTCTCTCCTCCAGGTTGGTTAGATGTAGTTTTGAAGAAAGTGGCCGGATCTTAGCGGTCCTCTGGCTACAGCTAGTTGAGGCTGAAAATTGGGAACTTAAAGCAGCTGTAAGCTGGTAGTAACCTAGAGGCCTCACCTGGGCCCCGGGCTTCTCAGCTGCTACCTAAATACTCAGCAGGATTGATCCTGGGCCACGGGATGAAACTGGGGGGTAAATTGCCTTCTGGAGGGTAGGCTGACTCATCCCCTTCGCTCCCCATTTAAGATGGGGCCTGATTAAGGTGATGGCAAGTAGCTGTGCTCATTTGTCAGGCTTTGAGGTTTTCTTTATTACACGCCCTATACTTCAGTTCTCTTCATCCCTCATCTCTTTGAAGCTGCCATATTTCCCAGCCTCTGTGAAAATGTTTGTATTGGGGGATTGTTGAGGTTTTCCAACAAACAGATCATATGTACACAGTACTTGAGAGATGCGTTATCATCCACTGTAAACACACCTGAAATCTTTCTTGTGTGTATACAAACTGGATAACCTTTTAAAATACCCTAAAGTCTTCACCATTGCCCAGAATGACCTGGAGCTTTTTCCTTGGTCACTTCTTTAGCATCGGCTGGATGAGGCTGTGTTACACATGTTTCTCCGGGATACGCATGCTTGTAACTGCCCAGAATGGCCTGCAGTGAACCAGGGGGGAGGGCCGGGGACATGCTTCTCCTATATGAAAAACCAAGCGGAAGGCTGCTCCCTAGAACTGCACAGATGAGCTGGAAACTCCCCACAACTCAAACCCGAGGCTTCCGAGATGAGTTTTCCTATCCAGATGAGTTGCAAATGGCCCTTCCAAAATGTTTCTCTTTCCTAAAATGAGTGATGGAAACCCTTTGTGGCGTGTTTTCAAAGGCTAAACATGACATCGTGATGATACTGTTAAATGCTTGAGTTAAGGCAGTTTAGAAGGAGGTCAAGAAAGCCATTTAACGGTTTCAGAAGTATGGAGCTAAAGTAAAGATAGTTTCTTGTTTCTTTAGGTCATTTTAGTAACACAGTTTTTAAAATTAGACTGTTTTTTCTTTTCCTGCATTTCACTCTGAATGGATCCCAAAGTGTGTCAATTTCTGAAGGTATAATCAACATTAACCAGTTATAATGCCCTCCCCCCAACACACACACACATGGATTTGTCACAGTTGGTCCCGTGGCTTGTGTTCATTCCTTGTACACGCGGATGCCCAGAAAATACTGATTGAACACGTGAATATTGAGTTCTGAGCCTGTCAGTCATTAAGGCTCTAGGTTCATAAGGTTTTGTTTCCAGCATGTCCGGGTCCAGACAATGGGAGGATTTGGTCTGGTGGCCTCTCTATTTGGTAAATTCTCTGTCAAACGAATCATTTATAGTCCTGAAGCTAAAATTAATTAAAAAAAAAAAAAAAAAAACCAAGACGGAAAGCAAAGCCAGCTACACAACCCCCTGGTGGGTTGCCTAAATATTTTACTTTTCGATAGGTTGTCTGTCCAGGTTAACCTGAACTGGAAACTCTGGGCAGAGCCTTTGTTACCCTGGCTTGGTAAGCTAGCCATTTAGTGTCCTCTTCCCTCTTTTTTTTTTTTTTTTTTTACCAGTTTTTAATGTTTTTAAGAAAAGAAGCTTCAAGTGCGCTCAGAACCGAAATACTGCAATTTCCCCTTTTGAGAGTTTTGGAAAGTGGGATCGTTTTGCTGGTTGGTAGTTAAATGAAGATCTGAAACGCCCAAGTCAGATAAGAATAACAGGTACTAGTGTTCAGATGGAAGATTATGGTTTACCAATTAGCTCTCCCGTCCGCCACCGTCCTTGGTATCGAAATAACGTGGTGACGTGGGCTCTGGCCCTGATGTCTGTGTGAGGACCCCGGAGCCCAGGGACAGTGGCGGGGTGACAGAGCCCCCTGGCTGCTCAGCAGGAGGAGACGACCCCCAGAGGTGCTGGGCATGGTAGTCCCTGGGAGGCTGCGGGTCTGCCGCAGGTCCTGATGGGCGGAGTGTGTGGACCCAGTGGGCCCCTGCCCGGCTGCAGGTGGGAGCAGGGCGGGCAGGTGAGTTCACTCTGCAGGTGACCTCCTGTCCTGATTTCGGTGTCTGAGCCCGTCGGCCTGGACAGTCCCTGCGAGTTGAAGGGCGCTTGTCCCCATTCAGCGTGTGCACGCCTGCTCAGGCTGCCCTCACAGATCCCACAGGCTGAGCCTGAAAAGGAAGCTTATTTCTCACCCTTCTGGAGCCTGTAAAGTGGGGATCCAGGTGCTGGCAGACTCAGTTCTCGGTGAGCCTCTCTTCCTGCTGTGTCCTCACACGCCCTGCATGTGGGGAGTTCTGGTGTCTGTTCCTCTTCCTAGGAGGACACCAGTCCTGTTGGGTCAGGGCCCCACCCTTCTGAGCTCATTGAACTTTAGTTGCTGCCAAGGCTCTTTCTGCAGACGCAGGCGCGTCGGGGGTGGGGGCTTCAGCGTGTGAATTCGGGGTGCAGTTCGGTTCGTAACAGTGCGTCACTCTGTTCAAAACCAGACTGATGATTTTAGGGCTTCCTGTGGCTTCTGCCGCCCCGATCTGGAGTCTGGTGCTTGAGGACACCTGCGGCGGGGAGGGGAGGGGCTGGCAGCTCGGCGTTCCTCACGCAGCCTCCACACGCGGGGAAGGCGGCCGCTGGCACCCAGATGCTCCAGGCTTTGAGGAGAACCGTGAGGAGAGAGAGCTAGCCCTGACCAATTCCGCGTGTGGACGCTTCCCCTCAGCCGGTGTTGGCTCAGCTGCACACGGTTTGTGGATCATGATCCAGCACGAGATGTACGGAAAGCGCTGGATTTGGTATGGGAACGAGAGCGTTTCCCGGCCGTGGATGGAGCCTGGGGCTGGGGGCATCGCCGGGGCAGCTGCTGAGACTGCGGATCTCCTGGGAGCCAGCGTCCCCGTGGCGGGTGTGGGAGGGTTTGGTGACGTCCGCCCCGATCGCTGCCTGTGTTGCCGGCCCGGGCCGGGGTGAGCTGTTCCAGGTGATCAGCTGTGTGACCGCAGCTCTCCAGCTGCAAACCTGTTCGTTCGTGACTCGGTCGGTCATTCAAGTGAGTCACCCGACTTCTCTCCGGTCATTTCCACTGAAAACTCTGAACGTCACGGCTGTCGGTTCCACCCCCTGACCTGCCTGCCTTCTCGTTAATGTCCCCAGCACTGACTCGTTGCGTCATCCTGGACTCTCCCTTGCCTCCCAAATCCCGATCTTATTAATTTTACCTCCGAAAGATCTCTTACATCTGAGCCCTGCGGTACTTACTTCCCCTCTCACTTGCACTGGCGGAACACCTCTCTCACCACGCCTAGCGCCCTGCTCGCTGCACCCGGCTACTCGAGCCTGGCCGTGGTCCCACCGCTGGCTCTCCGCTGCCCTCGGGTCAGTGTCCCCAGTCCTCAGCGTGGCCAACGTGGGCCTGCACCACGGGCTCCCCACTGCTTTCCCAGCCCCTAAATATGCTTCCCCACCCCCAGTACACACTGGATGGCAGCCTGCTAGTTGTGATAACGTTCATTGTCAGTTTATTTTTTAAAGACTTCTGTACTTTGGGGCCGATTCAGTGTTACCCTTGTAATAAGAGCATCACGGCGCGACTGCAGTTTTGTGCCCCCGAGCTGTACCTGACCCTTAAGGAAAGGAGGAGAGGCTGGTGCCGAAAACGCTGCCTGTGTCTGTTTTAATGAGGGGTGTTTCCTGAAAACGCCCCTTGAAGAGATTGTCAGGAGCCGTGCTGTCCCATTGAAATATAATGCGAGCCACAGATGCGGTTTTAACTGTCTAGTAGCCACGTTAAAGATGTAAAAAGAAACAAGTGAAACTAATTTTCACAATCTATTCTTTTTACCTGGTAGAGCCAAAGTATTTTTATTTCCACGTGTTCAACATAAAGCATTATTAATGTGATGGTACACATTCTTCTATTTGTGTGAAGTCTTTTTTAAAAAAATATTTATTTATTTAATTAATTTTGGCTGTGTTGGGTCTTCGTTGCTGCACGCGGGCTTTCCCTAGTTGCGGTGAGTGGGGGCTACTCTTCGTTGTGGTGCACGGGCTTCTCATTGTGGTGGCTGCTTCCCTTGTTGTGGACTTAAAGACGTTGTAGCGTGAGGGCTCTAGAGCGCAGGCTCAGTAGTTGTGGCGCACGGGCTCAGCTGCTCCGTGGCGTGTGGGATCTTCCCGGACCAGGGCTCGAACCCGTGTCCCCTGCACCGGCAGGCGGATTCTTAACCACTGCACCACCAGGGAAGTCCTGTGTGAAGTCTTTGAAAGCTGGCACGTGTTCTCCGTTCATGGCATACCTCTTCCCTGGCAACGTCTGGGTGTTCTGTGGCCCCATGAGGCTGGTAGCTGCATGCTGGAGAGCACAGGTCTGTACACTTTGATGATGCAAGCTTCATTTAGTCTGTGTTTTCCTAAATTGAGATAGCTGAAAAGACATAGAGGAAGCAACCTGGGATCATAATAATGGTAATTATTATTCTTTAGTGGGAAAGGTGTAATCTGTAGTTCTAAGGAATACTGTGATATTTCAGGTACTCAAGCAATTTTAGAGTACTCAAACCAGATGTGGTTACCTATAATCAGGATACTTGTATATTTTACAAATGTTTTAAAATGTGTGTAGAATTCTAGAGGTTAAGTTACCGATGCAAAATAACTTTTTGGGGATGTTAGTGTTCAGTGTATTTCCGATATATTTAAGTAGTTAGTTTCTAAGTATGGAACCTAAAAATCGTATTTCTTTAGTGATCACTGGCTTCTTCCCTAACGCACACACACCACACGTTGTAGTGACTGTGCTGACCACGTTACACAAAATACTAGCTCATTGAATGCCTTCAGATATTGAGCGTGTGGCTTTCCTGGTGGCACAGTGGTTAAGAATCCACCTGTCAATGCAGGGGACATGGGTTCGAGCCCTGGTCCGGGAAGATCCCACATGCCACGGAGCAACCAAGCCCATGCGCCACAACTACTGAGCCTGGGCCCTAGAGCCCGCGAGCCACAACTGCTGAGCCCGCGAGCCACAACTACTGAAGCCCACGCGCCTAGAGCCCGTGTTCTGCAACAAGAGAAGCCACCACAGTGAGAAGCCCGCACACCGCAATGAAGAGTAGCCCCCGCTCGCCACAGCTAGAGAAAGCCCGCGCGCGGCAACCAAGACCCAACGCAGCCAAAAATAAAATAAATAAAAATAAATTATATTTAAAAAAAAACCTGAGTGTGATTTCTTGCTGTGTTTCTCTTTATAGTCGAGGATATGGAGACACGGCAGGTCAGGCTGCCGAAGGTTCCAGAGCTGGTCAGTGGCACATCTGGAATTCACACTCAGGCTCTCTGACTTCTGAGGCTCTGCTCTTGTCCACTAAGCTAGGCCACCGTCTCTTCATTAAGGTGTATCTGAAAATGCATCACCAGAGCTGTAAACTTTTATGATGGTGTAAGATTGGAGAAACAGGATGGAAAACCTTTGACAGGGAGTAGAGCTCGGAGGGCGGTCATTCTGGGGACCTCTTAGCAGCCAAGTTCTGCTGGAGGCCCTGGACTTTGGAAGGCCACCGTGAATGGTCGCCAGCTGCTCCGGGGCCCGTCACAGAGGCGCACCGGCGCACATGGCCGGCCTTGCCGCCCCTGCCCGCCAGCCCTCCTTTCTGGGTGCCACGGGCCAGGGGGCCCCCAAACAGGCACACTCTCCAGCTCAGAGCAGGGCCTCAGCGTCCCCTGGAGGGTTCCGTCAAACTCACATGGCTGGGCACACACCAGAGTGTCTGCAGGGCGGGCCTGAGAATTTGCTTTTCTGATGAGCGCTCAGGTGATTTGGAACTTTGGAAGACCGCTATTCTAACTTCGTGGGAACTTTGCCATCGGCTGCCTTCCTAGGCGAGGCTTGTAGTGCCGGACCATCCTAAACTCGCCCTTCCGTTGTTGGAGGGCCCTGGAAGCACTGGGTAGCCTCCCCTCGGGGCAGATGGAACTGACATACAGTCGAGAGTGTGGTGCGGTCGGGGGGACGTCTGTGTGTGTTTCCAGGTCAGGAAGGCGGTCTCCGATGGGCTGTCACGCGGGCAGGCTCTCTGAATTCACAGGCTTAGATTCGCAGCCCAGCTGCCTCTCTCCATGCAGCCTGTCCCAGGAGGAGGAGCAGCAAAGATTTATTTACTTAAACGAGCTTCATACTTCTCCCAGCGGCGGTGCGGGCGGCCAGCTCGGGAGGAATCTCAGAAGAGGGAGAGGTGGGCGTGAGGCGCTTAGAGAAGGCGCCTGTGGCTGTCTCACTGGACGAAGCCCGTCGGTGTCGGCATCGATCTTCCTTAAAGGATGTGCCTCAGTTTCGTATCCTATGAGTTTTGGCTGAGCATTTAAGGGTGTCTGCAAGTCAACAGATATTTTAATTATGTCACTTGCAAGCCTGGCTACAGAAGAGCGGTTCTGTCTCTCTTTCCCCCTTTCCAGCTGTGTTCGTTTTAAGGCCAGTCCCTTTAAAAGCTTGTGTCCCTGTTTTCAAGTCCGTGTGTGTTGGGGGCAGGGGTGGTGGGGAGATGTCGGGTTGGGGGTAAACAGCTCTCTTGTTGCTCTGAGTGATGGGGGCCAGCTTGGGGACAAGGATGTAGAAGCTGCAAAGCTGCTGGAGTATTTTTAAGAGACCGTGAAATAACGAGCGATTCAGGGAGTTACTTTAGAATCAGTCTCAGGACATTTGATATAGGTGAATAGTGAATTTTCACCAAACTGCCTTCTTTTTTAAGGAACATATTTAGGAGCAGAATCTGGCAAGATGGATATAAAAGCAGATTTTTTCCTTTCTTTTGGCTCTTCCCTCTGTATTTCACATTTGTGTGTGATTCCCCGACCCTGACCACGCAGCTTAAAGTCATCTGCCTTCCTTACCTGCGCTCGGATGGTTTTCCTTTACGTGTTCAGTTACTGCCTTCTTCGGGCTGGCCTGGCTTGTATGCACAAGCTCCCCTCCCTTTATTAAGACGTCTGTGCTGCTTCATTTCCCTTCTTAGGGTCTCCGTCGTAGGTCTGTTTCGTGTGGCTCAGGAGATAAGACTCAGCGGTGACTATAAAGAAACTGTCCTCTTAGAAATGGGGGAAGGACAACAGACCCTCTGCTGTTGTCATTTTCATTTTGAAGGGTGCCTGGGTGGAACTGAGGCTCTGTTGAGGGTTGTAGATGAGGGCTCCGGTGTGTAATTGTCGCTGCTTGAACTTGACTGTGCCTTGCACCAGGCGAGCTCAGCCGTGGGAGCGAAGGCTGCCCTGCCTTCTGGAAGAAGGAGATCCTCTTTTCCTTAAGGTCTCAGGTCGGAGAGGGTTGTTATAGTCAAAGGCAGAAAATGTTTTCAACATACTGCATACCTGAAAATTCCCATTCGTTTTTGAATTTTCCTAGCTGGTAGATTTGGGTCAAGAAATAAAAGCAATTCACTTTTGCAAATACAAGAGGATACCTTTTCAGGTGTTAATATTAAAAAAAGAAACTTGATGGGACTTCCCTGGCGGTCCAGTGGTTAAGACTCTGCGCTCCCAATGCAGGGGGCACGGGTTCGATCCCCGCTTGGGGAGCTAAGATCCTGCATGCCGCAGAGCGCAGCCAAAATAAGCAAGCAAACAAATAATTTCTTTTTAAAAAAAAGGAACTTGAGACTTGGCCCTTGACTCTCGTATGTAAGTTAGTGGTTCTCAACCAGGGGTGGTTCTGCCCCTCTGGGCAAGTGGTGGTGTCTGAGGACATCTTCCAACTGTCAAGACTGGAGAGTGGTCCTGGTATCCAGTGGGCAAAGACCAGGGATTCTACCCAGCATCACGCAACGCACCGGTCTGTCCCCACATCAGAGGGTTAACTGGCCTGAGAAGTCAGTGTTTCAGCAGCCTTGTGAGTGACTGCTCTTATACTTGGCTTAAACCTTTCAATTAATGGCCCATGTATTCTTTCACACAGCTGCCCTCTTGGAGATCATTTTTTCCCTGCAGTTTTATAAACGTGAAAAATAATACCTATTTAGAAAGCTAAACAGTATTTCTACACCTCTACAGTTAAGTATATAAAGGAGAAACTTTAATATAACTGAGTTAACCATGGTTTATCTGTAATATTGTTGGTGGTAAAGTATGGCATGCATTGTTTTTTAAATTTTCTACTTCTGCCTCTTTGGACCATATAAATATGAAATGCTGATTTTGTGGGAAGCATTATGAAATCCGGCTGAACCGTGGTGACAACACGTTCCCGTTAGAATGTCCACAAGCAGGGAAGTAATGGGGTCCCTTATCAATTGCTTTCAATAGGTAGTTGATTTTCAGAGTTTGGTTTAATCAAAGACCTCTGTTTACTTAGCTCAGAATCCTTACAATTGGTGATTGTTTATAGAAAAAAAAAAAACTGTTTTCGTTGTTACTAAAGTTTGTAAGTTCCTAGGTTCAGCCTGCTAATCTTTGAGCTGGTCACATCTGTTAGCTTTTGAATGTTTTACTTCCTTTTTTTATATAGTTCTAAAATAAACTCTTCAGGAGAGAGAGAACCAAAATATCACAAATCAGACCTTGTCCAGGGAAGAGGAAAGGGACAATGATCATTGGTTTGTTCGTCTCTCTCAGCGTCTGGCTCAGTGGCAGAGCTGCCCGGTAGCCGGCCTGGATTGTCAGGTTCTCTCTGCACTTCTTTTTCTTTATGAGCAGGCTCTGACTTGATAAAGTCAGAGAGGCCTAGAAATTGAGAGGGCTGCCAATTAGAAGTTTCCTTGTCTTAATCTAGATCTGTTTTCTGTAAATCATTTCCTGTTGTATTGCTCTTCCCTTTTACTTGGTCACTTCTTGTAGCTCCTGTCTTCCTGTTCTGTTGCTAGGGTAAACACAGAATCAGCACTCTGGACATTTTTGAACTTTTCTCTCGGTGGAGATGGTTAAAAGTACAGTCTTTTTGTTTCCTTAACCTCCCATCCTCGTGTGCACTGAGAAAGACCTAGGAAAGATTAATAGTAACTCTCTGGACAGACTTGGAGATTCTGCAGTTGTGTGCTGCATAACATTGTGCGTGTCTAATTGCTGTGTGTGTGTCATTGTATCGTTTGATCCTGACACATCGGTGGAGGAGCACGTACTGTGACTTGGCCACTGTGGAGAGAAGGAAAGTGAGGGTCATAGGGACAGGCCGCAGGGGTCCTGCTCTCAGGTCGTGCCCCGGATCTGGAGCTGCAGACGCAGGGCTTCCTTGGGGCTTTGTATTTATGGTATTGAAATCCCCTCCTCCCTCAAAATAAAACGTCTGCCGGCATGCAGTAACTTCCTGACTTTTCATTATGATAGGGGCTGGCTTAAAACAGCCTCATCCTGCACTTCAGTAATAGCTGGTCTAAATGTGAACTCGAGACGTCTGGTTTCCTGTGAGCAGTGAGGGTGCGTGTGTGCTCCCCTCCACCTGCCGCTAGTTTGGCCCAAGCTGCCCGGCTCGCTTCTAACACCTCTCCACCTCCGTCTCATCTTCTGCGAAGCAGGGGCTTAACGCTGATGTTTTCAAAGACCTTTGGTGGCTCTGCCATCCCTGTTTAGAAATTGCAGCTGTGCAGTTCCTTATTCGAGAAGGGTCTTCAAAGCAGAGTGGGCTGAACCGGCCTGCGCGTGGTAAACTGAGGCTGCTGGTCCCTTTTTGTGAACCTGGCTGGAGGACCGAAGGGCCCGTGTGCGCGGACAAAGCACAAGCTGCCTTCTCCATCCCGATCTGACCCACAGATCAGACTGCCGGACTAGTTTGCTGTCCCTAAATTGTCACCCAGTGAATACTTTTGAGGGCCGGCTCCAGCAGAGGCACCGTGCTAGGAGCCATGGACCTACGAAGGTGGACCACGCAAAGCCCTGCCCTCAGGGAGCTTGTGAACCAGCCCAGAGTGGTTGTGCAGGTTCACGATCGACTCTCAACTCGGTGTACAAAGTGAGTGCCCATGCTTCTCTGTGGGGTCCTGTGGGTGGTGCAGGGAAGACCCATGGAAAGTCCTCAAGGCCAGGGAGAATTCATTTCAGATAATTCTCGGGAGAGTCAGGTAGCCCTGAGACCGTGGAGCGTCCGCTGAGCAGGGAGGGTCCCAGTTGCCGCTGGTAAAGCTCTGTGGCCACTGCAGCTGGGGCTGGCACCCTGTCCTCCCCCGACACCATCCTCCCGTCCCGGGACGGTGCTGTCTTCCAGGGCCTGCGTGAGGCCACGCTGTCGGTTTGCTTAGGACGAACATGTGGTTTTGGGGTCAACTACTCCGTAATTTTCAGATTATATAAACTCTGCTTACGTGTGATTGATTTGCCTACGACTTTTAGCTCTTGAAAAGGAAAAGAACAAAACTACTTATTGCTGCTTTTAATGGAATGCCGGTGTCAGGAAGCCCACTGATACTTCTAATTCCTTTTTTTCCTAATTGATGATGGTGTAAGTGCATTATGCCGTTACATTTTAATCTAGAAAAGATTTATTTAGTCAGATTACTGCTTCGCCTGGGTTGGTGATGAATATTGTAAATCAGTCCTGTTCAGGCATTTTGCAGGTTTGTTTTTTTATCCTGATTGTCGAGTTCGAAGTGTTTCCTTTGAAATGTGAACTATTTGTTTGCTCCTTTGTAGACGTTATTTTTTGTACTTTTTCAAATGCAGTGTTTCAGGTCGTTGACCTCGGCTTCATCTAGTTCCCAAATCATGTGCCCTTTTAACAGCAAGTCGGTGCACCAGTTTCTGTGTTTCTGTTTAGCATCCGGAGATAATTTAATCCTGGCATTCAGCACAATTCAAATCATAATTAGTGATTTGTCCTCTGTTTCACACTGAACTAGTTTCCCGTTTCTCCTTTAACTTTTGATGACATGGGTTAGTGTAAAATAGTTTTTGTGATACATTGTAATTAATTTGTGATACTCTGTAATTAATGCTTAGTGTTTAAGTGAAACTTAATTTGAGAATAATGAGAATTTAATTTGAAGTATGAGTTTTGTGTTGGCCGTTTTAAAGATTGATTGGAATACATTGATTCCTGGCTCTCAGGGACCTTAATAGGAGAAAATTTAATGCATGCTAAATAAGTCTTTTTGGGTCTCCTTCGAGGAAGCAAGGTTTTTGTTGTCGTTTACAGACTCGTGTCGCGTATTATTTTATGTATGTAAGTACAGGTCATGTGTTCTCCGAAGAACAGCAAAAATTGTACTCTTTCAACCAAGTAAGTAACCTTATACTGTTGTGTTGAGCTAATCAATAAATGTGTTTATCTCCTTTTGTTGAGTACAGTTTTTACTAATTTTTCCAAAGTACGCTTTGTAATTGCTGAAAGGCGTTCGTTCATGTTATGCTTTGCATATATGGATTTATGTATAGTATGTATAGTACATATATATTTTAAAATGAACCTTTAATTTTAGAAAAGTCTTAGATTTATAGAAAAATTCCAAAGAGAGTACAGAGAGTTGCCATACCCAGCATCCGGTTTCCACCGTTGTTAACATCTGCCGTTACGCTGGTACGCTGGTCACAGCTCAGGAACCAAGACTGGTACTTTATTGTTAACTGAAGTCCGTACTTTTTTGGATTTTCTTACTTGCTCCCTGATGGTCTTTTCTGCCCCAGGATCCCATCCTGGAAACCGCATTCCACTTGCTCATGGTGTCTCCTGAGGCTCCTCTTGGTGGTGACAGTTTCTAGACTTCCCTCCTTCTGACGATATTTTCAGTGTTGAGGAGGACCAGTCAGGTGTTTTGCGGAATGTTCCCCTGTTGGGATCTGTCTGGCGTTTTTCTCGTGATTAGGCTGGATTGCAGGTTTGGGGGAGAAGACCACAGAGGGTGAGCATGATTTTCATCACATCCTATCAAGGGTGCATGATATCAGCGTGGCTTGTCCCCGCTAGCCTTGACTTCCTGGCTGAGGTCGGCTCTGCCAGGCTGTCCACCGCGGGCCCACTGGGGAGTGACCCAGGGCTCCTCTGTTTGCGCTGCAGTCTTGGAAGGAAGCCCAGTGCCCTCAGAGGTCCGGTGGAGGGAAATGGAGTCACAGCCGTGAACCCTGCCCTGCAAAGGTCAGTCTGGGCCAGAGGAGGGCGGTCCTCAGTGCCAGGCTTGTCTGGAATGGTTCTGTCACGTGTGCGTGTGAGTGAGAGCAGGGGAGTGTGTGCACGTGTGACGATGGGAGTGTCTGTGGACTTTGTCCAATTTGAGCAATAAAAACCAGCAGCAGATCTTCCTGGTTTCGGCACAGGCCCGACGCTCCACGCTCTGAGATGGCCATCCTGTGCTCAGGCAGACCCGGTGAAGGGGGGGCGGAGGCCTGAGATGGTGTCTGCGCGAGAGGAAGTGCTCAGTGGTGACGGAGGTCCTGCTGCAGCCCCAGCCCAGGGAAGGTGCGCTGCGTCTGTGGACACAGCCGCTCTGGCGGCCCTTACCAGCTGCCCAGGTGCCCTGATGCGGCTCCAGGTGTGTGTGCTAGCAGATTGGGGCTGCGGGGAGTGGGCTCAGCAGCTGGCCTGGGCAGGGGATGGCGTGGGGCTTTCCTCCAGTGGCTGATCAGGCGGAAGAGTGGTTGGCCTTTCTCTGGGGTGCAGGGAGGGTCAGGGTTAATAGGGCCGGTAGCCTCTTTGGCTTTCCTGTTGTACCTCCCCTGCGCCCCGCCACTGACGGTATGCTTTGAGGGTGGAGGGGGAAGGGGCCCTGTGGGGATACTACTTACCGTTCCGCCCTCCCCAGAGCTACGTACATTAGAGAGAATCAGTTATGTTCATTCGCGTTCGTAGAACTTGTATTAGTGCATTTTGTTTGTTAAAATTGACTGCATATAAACATCTGCAGTGGCTTTTTTGAGCATTATTTTCTTTAAATCCATGCCTCTGTGTTAAAGTATAGTTTATGACTTCTATTTTGACCTGTAGTTTCTGATAATCGTTAAAAAATCTTTCACTGAATTTTTTTGTTTTGACTGGGGTTGTTTATGTGAGTTTTGGTGTCTATGTGTAGAAGAATCATGACATGAAAATGAGAACTCCCACTTTGCCGGGAAACGTTTAAGGACAGCATTTTTGGAATTGGCTGGGCTTGGGTTTTCTTTATAGCAAGTCTGCTGGAAGCAGCGTTCTATATGTAGAAGCAGGGCTGAGCAAGGTGGTCTGTTCAGCTTCCTTCCAGCTTCAAGTTGGAAGAGGACTTGCTGGAGGAAACGGTAGTGAGTAGGCGGCAGAGCGTCGAACCGGGGGAGTGGGAAGGAGTGGGGGACTGGTCCAGCCCTGGGCTCCCGGTCGGGCTCTCTCCGCACGTCCGCACGCATTCCTGTTACAACAGCACGGGAGCCTCTGCTCTGACGGGTCCTCCCTGGGGCCCCTCCCGAGCCTGGAATCTAGGGATTTGTTGAATCTGCCCCGGTTCATGACATCACGGGAAGCTCTGAGTGGTTCCCCAAAAGCGGTTCTTATTCCGGGGGCCCCGTGGGGAGAGGATGGACTTCAGGGGGTCCGTGGCCTTGGGGTGAAAAACTTACATTTTTATCTTCACTAGCTATTAACTAGTGTTTCCTTCCATTGTGAAAGTAGGGAGCACAACCCGTGACGTTCACGGCCGTCAGAGGAACGAGCCGGGCTGTTGTATCATCACATCGGGGTGGTTGCAGAGGCTTGGGATTTGGCCTCCTCTCATCTTCCTTTGAAATTACGGGGCTTATTAGACCTGCCATACCCTCTTGGTTAGCGTATTCCTAAAGAAACACATGTACATCTCAAATTCTTTTTTTTTGTTTTGTTTTTTGTTTTGCGGTACGCGGGCCTCTCACTGCTGTGGCCTCTCCCGTTGCGGAGCACAGGCTCCGGACGCGCAGGCTCAGCGGCCACGGCTCACGGGCCCAGCCGCTCCGCGGCATGTGGGATCTTCCCGGACCGGGGCACGAACCCG
>NC_041225.1:23112599-23142831 GCF_002837175.3 Physeter macrocephalus
TCCCCCGCATCGGCAGGCGGACTCTCAACCACTGCGCCACCAGGGAAGCCCTCAAATTCTTTTTTTAAATCATCCTTTAGTAACTGTCTTCTCATACAATTGCATAAAATGAAAACCATTTAAAAGCATCTTGAGCGGGAGGCCCTGGGCCTCCCCTTCTGACGGGGGGAGGGCGTGCACGGCACAGGGCGTGGGCCTGGCGGGTCTGGTGCTGTCTTGTCTGATGGTGGAGCTGCTGGGACCCAGGCCTCGGGCCAGAGACGGTCCACATGGGCGTCACGGAAAGTAATTTAATTTTGTTGCCTCACAGAAGTCTCTCCAGTCAACGCGGTGATGACAAAACATCCCCCAAGCGCATAACATAAAATCCTTTGTCTATAAGGAAAACCTAAAAATAATTGTACTTGAATCAGATAGAAGGCCTAGTCATTGTTTTTGTAAATTTAATTATTTTAATTGTCATAGTGGGAAAATACATATCCATTTATTATCTGAAAAAAATGAATGTAGGGCTTCCCTGGTGGCACAGTGGTTGGGAGTCCGCCTGCCGATGCGGGGGACACGGGTTCGTGCCCCGGTCCGGGAGGATCCCACATGCCGCGGAGCGGCTGGGCCCGTGCACCACAACTGCTGAGCCTGTGCTCTGGAGCCCGCGAGCCACAACTACTGAGCGCATGTGCCACAACTGCTGAAGCCCGCGCGCCTAGAGCCCGTGCTCCGCGACGGGAGAAGCCGCCGCAGTGAGAAGCCCACGCACCGCGGCGCAGAGTGGCCCCCGCTCGCCGCAACTAGAGAAAGCCCGCGCGCAGCAGCGAGGACTCTACGCAGCCAAAAATAAAATAAATAAATGAATAAATTTTTAAAAAATGAATGTAAATAGTGTTCTGGGATTTGTGATGATTTAATAGTCTAGCGATTGGGTTGGGTTGTGGATTCGGGACTTAGGGGTTTAGAGTAACTTCCAGCATCAGGAAACTGTCAGGAACTTTTAAAAATCTCTCGCATTAAAGAGTTTGACTTTCTGGTTCTCAGGTGTTAACGGCAGAAGGGTCCCTGGAGTTTTTGACCCCATATTTAACAGAAATATGTTATAAAATAGGAAGCAGCTTGGAAGAAGAGTCGGTGCACGGAGCTGTGACTACCAGCTGCGGGGCTGCGTGGAGGACCCTTCCTCAGGAGTGAACACGGCAGTGACGGCTGCTGACGTTTACCTAACGTTTCGTCTGCTCTCCTCTGATACTGGTCTTCACTGGGCCCCTGCAGGCTGCCTCCTCCCCGTGCCAATAGGGAATTTATCCGAGGGTGGTCCTGGCGGCCTTTCTGGAGCGTTTTCACGTGGGTGTGTTGTATTTGCACACGTGTGTGGTGACCCTTGATGGCGGCCGGCTGGGCGTCCTCACCAGGCAGGTGGGGGGGGGGGGCGCAGCAGACACCCGCGTCCCTCGTGCACCCGCGTCCCTCGTGCACGCGCGTCCCTCGTGCACGCGCGTCCCTCGTGCACGCGCGTCCCTCGTGCACCCGCGTCCCGCGTGCACGCGCGTCCCTAGTGCCCCCGCCTGGGCTTGGTGAGCTGTGTGCTCTCAGGGCTGCATCCCCGCGGGAGCTGCCCCTTCCCTGGGAGCGGGATGATCTCGGTCACTTGCTCTGGTCTCCGCAGGTGGGTTTGCAGCACTGACAGGTACGAATCTGAACGTGCAGGCTGAACACACACCTTCCCATGTGAGACCTGGCTTTCTGAGACATCTTTTCTGGCACTGCTCTTTTTGTCTTTTTTTGGTGGAGTTTCTTTTAATGATAAAGGCAACCTACTAACTAACTCTTAAAGACTGTATTTAAAAAGGAAAATGCTTCCTGTCACCTTAACATCCTAAAAGAGAGACATTTCACGTTTGTCATTAGTCCTTGGAAGTATGTGTGACCATTTGTACAGTTTCATGTGCTTCCTCAGATGAGCATTTTCCCACCTTATTAGTAATCTTGGTGATGTTTTCTTGTTGTTGCCCGATATGCCATAGAGGGACAGCGCCCCCAGTAGTGTTAGCTGTTCCCCGCTGACCTGGTCCTTTAAATTCCTGCTCCAGTAGATGAGGTGCCTGTGTGCGCCTTTATATTTCTTTTCTTCTCCTGAGCTGTTCCTTGACATCAGTTCCTCGGCGAGGGGTCGCAGAGTTAAGTGGCAGGGATGTCTTTATGGTTCTTGATGCGTGTTTCCCGAACCTCCCCCCTTCTAAAGGGGCCGCACCGATTCTCGGTCATGTACAAGCATCAGTTTCCCCCAGGGTGTGAGGGCCCCTCTGGACAGGCGCCTGGAGTCGACGGGTTCCGGAAGGCCTTACCTCAGAGTGACCGTGAAACAGGGCCAGTGCTCTCTGCTGTCAGAACTCCCTTCCGGTCATCCCAAGGCCAAGCTTGGAGCTTACTTCCTAGCTGGTGGCTGTTCTTGAAAGGACTCTGTGACAGCATCTGGAGTGTCCCCAGCATGTCTTGTCCCTTTGAGGGTGAATTTAGTTTTTGTTAGTAACAGATCATTCTTCGGAGCCTTGTTTGGCGTGTAAAGGGGGTGATAGAGTAGGATTAGCTTGGTTTTGGTCACTGGCCAAGTGAGACAGAGGTAACGGGACCACTCTTGTTTAAACAGTAATCTGATCTCGAAGGACCATCTCAGAGAAAGCGTTGCAAGACGTTTCCAGTACGTTTGCCACGCCTAGAAGAGGCACGTGGGAAGAGAGTCTCTAGCCGGGTGTGAGCTGTCTGTTGTCCGGTAACAAGTGAGGTGCCCAGCTGAGCCGTGTGAGCTGTCTGTTGTCCGGTAACAAGTGAGGTGCCCAGCTGAGCCGTGCCAGCTCCAGGGATGACACAGCCGCGGGGTTTGGAGCCGCGTGTGTGGCAAGCGGTGTGTGTTTCCCAGCGGAAGGTGACTCATGGCTTCGGGCCTGACGGTCCTCACTGCCTCTCAGTCGGCTGTGCTCCCTGCCAGGCAGGACTCCCTGAAATGACAGCCCTGCTTCTGTGTCGGGTTTCTGTGACCAGCCCTAGTCGGCTCAAGGCAGAGTAGAGATCACTTTATCCTGTACCCTTGAAAAAGATGTTCAAAGAAAGCGAAGGAATGAAGGGGGGGTAGTGGGGGGGGTAAGGGGAGCACGATGCGGGCAGGGGTGGGCGGGGGCCCGTTCCAGCTGTGGGGTGCTGGGGGCCCCAGGGAGGGGGCAGACTCCACGGGCTTCTGTCTCCCTCGCCTCCTGGTTCGATGCTCTTTTGCGCTTGCGCTGCGTCCCCTGGGGGTTTATCCACCAGGCCCCCTTCGGGGTGGTCCGTGCAGAGAAGCCAGGAGTGAGGGCCCCCAGGTGCACAGCCTGGCTGCCTCGCTCGGTCCCCACACCTCCTTTCCTCGGCCTTCCCTCCGCCTGGAGGCGCGTGGGTTTTTCCCCCAAACCATTTCCATCTGTAGTGAGTCTTAGATTCATGCGCCAATTTTTTTTTTTTTTTTTTTTTTGCGGTACGCGGGCCTCTCACCGCTGTGGCCTCTCCCGCTGTAGTGAGTCTTAGATTCATGCGCCATTTTTTTTTTTTTTTTTTTTTTTGCGGTACGCGGGCCTCTCACCGCTGTGGCCTCTCCCGCTGCGGAGTACAGGCTCAGCGGCCACGGCTCACGGGCCCAGCCGCTCCGCGGCACGTGGGATCCTCCCGGACCGGGGCGCGAACCCGCGTCCCCCGTATCGGCAGGCGGACTCTCAACCACCGCGCCACCAGGGAAGCCCGAGCCAATATTTTAAAAAGTGTTCAAGTTAGTTTGATAACTGACTGGAGCCTTCCCGCTGCATATTCCTGCTGTGCCGAGAGTGTTGGTCAGAGTTGGGAGTGGAGAGAAGGCTGGCGTGGGTACCTCGTCCCAGAGGACCTGGCACCTCGAGAACAGCGGTGCTCGCCCGCCCAGGTGTGTGGCATCCGTGCAGGAAGCCCGCCAGGTCAGGACACACGTGGGCCCTGGTGTTCCCCTCCGTCTGCAGAGGCAGGACCTACGCTGACCAGGAGGCCTCCTTATCCCTCCATTGGTTCCTTTGGGTGGACATTTTAATTTCATTTTTGTCACATGCATCATCCACGTTGAAGCGAGTGTCATTTGCTGTGAACTTACTACCTCGAGGGACGATACCAAATGGCCTGCTGTGATGTCCGGTAAAAGTAACAGTAAGTGACCTCGCAGGCTCTCACTTCCCCGGGTCAGCCTTGTTTCACCAATACCCTGTTTTGTGAAAGGTATCCTTTATAAATGTTGTGTTTGGGCGTACCGGTGTTGGATGGAATCACGTATTTAGGAATGTCTATTTCTGTTCATGGTGTTGTTAAAAAATAAAATTCAACTGAGTAAGTGGTAGAGATCTTACTGGCTTTATTCAGCATTCACGGATCGGCCAGCGTCCCATCTGCAGATAGAGAGGAGCCTCGAGGAGCTGGCCAGATGAAGGACTTTCATCGTCAGAAGGGAGCAGGGGACACGGAAGTGATGCTGGACAGAGCGGGTTCGTTATTACAGGGTCACTTTCCTGTAGGGGAAGGACGGCAGGAGTCTACCGGGCAGCTGACCAGTGCTGGTCAGGCGGTTCCTGACCCACTGGGTTAAGATTCCGTTTCTGGGAGAGCGGAAACTGTAATGAGGTCTCAGTCTGGTGACGTGGGGTTACAACAGGTGACTCCACTTGGGGGCCGTGGTCTTGCTTTTAGCAGCGTAGAGCAGGGGTTGGCAAACTCTGACCTGGGGGCCGGACCCTCTCCCAGCCTGGTCTTGTGAGTAGTCTTATTAGGATGTGGCCTGTGTTTGTCTACCCGGTACGGGGGCAGAGCTGAGTCATTGCAGCAGAAACTGGCTCGCAAAGCCCGAGATGTTTATCTGGCCCTTTTCCAGGAGAAGTCCGCCCACCCTGGTGTGCAGGGACGCACGGGGGTGAAGTCGGAGGTCCTCGCTCGGTCGCTTTGCTGGCGGGAGCTCGGCGCCTTTTTCTGTGCTGAGAGGCTGGGATGCTGGTCACTAAGGGGGCGTTAGGGTGAATCCAGCCCGCAGACCCAGCACACCATACGCACCGAGGGCGTACCAGCTCCTTCGCCCCGTTGCTGTTCCGCACGCCCTCCCATCCTGGTAGCCGCTTGCTTTCTACACGTAAAAATCTGAGATGCAAAGAGGGTTTCAGTCCCTGAATTTTCAGAAATGAAGGCATTTAAAACAGCGCTGCTCACTAGAACTGTAATAGAAGCCACAAATGTGAGCTAAATAGGGAACTTTAAATTTCCTCGTAATCTCATTAAGAAAGCAGAAAGAGAGATGAAATTAACTTCAGTAATGTGTGTATGCAGCCCGGTATCATTCCAACTTATAAAAAATGACCAGTGGGCTATGTGATTTTTATTTTTATTTATTTTTAGTCCATTTCGTATTTATTTATTTTTGGCTGTGTTGGGTCTTCGTTGCCGTGGGCAGACTTTCTCTCGTTGCGGCGAGCGGAGGCTACTCTTTCATTGCGGTGCGCGGGCTTGTCATTGCAGTGGCTTCTCTTGCTGCAGAACACGGGCTCTAGGCGCGCGAGCTTCAGTACCTGTGGCACGTGGGCTCAGTAGTTGTGGCTCACGGGCTCTAGAGCACAGGCTCAGTAGTTGTGGCGCACGGGCTTAGTTGCTCCGTGGCATGTGGGATCTTCCCGGACCAGGGCTCGAACCCATGTCCCCTGCACTGGCAGGTGGGTTCTTAGCCACTGTGCCACCAGGGAAGTCCGGGATATGTGATTTTTAAATGTTTGTGCTTTTTTCTTTCGTGCCTGTCTCTAGACCCGGTGTGTCCTTAGAGCAGGACACAGCCAGACCGGCTGCATCTTTGGCGCTCAGTAGACGTGGGACCAGAGGCTTGTGAATTGGACGGGTCTTGGATTCTCTGGCACCAGCTGTGTCTCCTGTACTTCAGTTGCATTCTGACCCCAGCTGCTGAGAGTTGGTGCAGAACCCATAGGTGAAGAGCTCAGTCCCACAAGACCACCCCTTCAGATGCCAGGCATAAGTCCTGAGCCTCCTGTGCTTCTGACCCACTGGCCATGAACTGGGGGATCCTGTGACACCCCCCCCCCGCCCCCTTTAGGTTTGATGATTTGCTGTAATGACTCAGAATCAGGAAAGCACTTTACTGTCAATGGCTTATTGCAAGGGATACAGCTCGGGGGCAGCCCGAGAGAGGAGAGGCCCAGGGCCAGGTGTTGGGGGGACGGGGGTGCAGAGTCTGAGTACCCTCTCCTCCCAGCACATCGGGGTGTTTAGCAGCCCGCAGGCTCCCTGAATCTTGTTCCTCCAGTCCCCTCCTCGCCCTGGTGGGGCTGGCAGTTCTCTCTCTCTGATCTCAAGGCCGGTCTTTCCTGGCCCCATCCCGAAGCCATGCGGGGTGGCCGGCTCTGGGCCCCTTCATTAGCCTCAGCTTGGGCGTGGGGTAAGGGGCTGGTTACCAATAACCAGGGACGTTCCTATCGCTCCGGACATTCCCGGGCCTGAGGAGCTCTGTACCGGGAACTGGGGACCAGGACCACGCATATCTGAGCCGCATCAGGACGCCTGACTGCTTCCCCGCCCTTCCTCCTCCCCAGTGGGCTGTGCCCCCTTGGAGAACATTCCTCCTCTGTGGAACAGCTGATGCGGTCTCATTTCACATTCTTCTCTGCCCTCTGGACTAATCACGGCTCTCACTGTGCTGCCAGCTCCCCCAGTTCCTGGTTCTCAGGAAAAATACAGTATCGTTTCTACGGAAGCTCAGAGATGCAGACTGTGTAAGTGCGGCACAGACATTGAAGCTCTGCTTCGAATAACTTCAAGAAGAATAATGAAACTCTGGAAGATAGGCATCTGTGGCTGCAGGTTTTCTGAGAAATGGGCTGTGTGGAGGAGCCGTCCTGCCGCCTGCTGCGGGTGGAACCACAGGGTCAGTTAGATCTGGGTCCTGGCAGCTCCTGCGGCTGGGAGCCGGCTATCGGCTCCTCCCCGGCGTGGACCGTGTGCACTGAGGATAGCCAGTAAGACTGGTTTAGGAGGAAAGCCAGGGAAAAACTGGGATTTTTATTCCTCACGTAGGCTTTGGTCTCCCTTCCTTGCGTGATGTTTCTGCATTCTTTGTTTTTTTTTTAAATTTTTATTTATTTTCTTTATTTTTGGCTGCGTCGGGTCTTCGTTGCTGCGCGCGGGCTTTCTCTAGTTGCGGCGAGCCGGGGCTAGTCTTCGTTGTAGTGCGCGGGCTTCTCACTGCGGTGGCTTCTCTTGTCGCGGAGCATGGGCTCTAGGAGCGCGGGCTTCAGTAGTTGTGGCACGTGGGCTCAGTAGTTGTGGCTCACGGGCTCTAGAGCAAAGGCTCAGTAGTTGTGGCACACGGTCTCAGTAGTTGTGGCTCGCGGGCTCTAGAGCTCAGGCTCATTAGTTGTGGCACATGGGCTTAGTTGCTCCGCGGCATGTGGGGTCTTCCCGGACCAGGGCTCAAACCCGTGTCCCCTGCACTGACAGGCGGATTCCCAACCACTGCGCCACCAGGGAAGCCCATCTGCATTCTTAGTGTTGACTTCTTAGCTTTTCCTTGCAGTTTGAAATCCAGGATTCTGGAAACAGTTCAGATCTTGGCCAACCAGGAGGGCTCTGTCTCAGGCCTGTTGTCTCGCCTCTCGAGGCCTCAGTGGCCTTCACTGGAAAATGGGTTGTCGTGAAGACGAAAATGAGGAAAAATGAGTGAAAGCAAAGTCCGGGAGCTGTGTGAGTGGGGTATGGTTGCTAAAGAAATTTCTAAGAATCAGAATTTTAAAAAAATGCAAAAATGTAATCAGAATTTTAGACATGGCCTACGTGAAATTCTTCAAACCTTAAGGGCATATGATTAAAATTTCTGTTACTGTGACTTGAGTTAGAAGTAGACTTAGTGCTAAGCTCTGTCTAATGCTGAAGATCTTTAAAGGGTGGTGTTTGTATCTGGCTTTTATCTTTCTAAGAGTTATAGCTACATCAGTGATAAAATACAGTGTTTTTCTGCAGCTAAGAAGTGCTGAAACTTACTGTAAAATGCATGTGTGTGATCAAAATGATTCCATTTAAAATAATTTTATTATTTTAAAATTATAAAATTAATAATAATTTTATTATTTTAAACCTATCATTTCCGAAGGGTGTGCTCCAGAAACATGGGCCTCTGATCTGTAAAATGAGGGCGTCCCACTTTAGAGTCTGAATCATGTGTTAAGTCACACTGGGCTGCCTGCCTGTATGGATGCTGATACTCGGTGTTCTGAGTGAATTTTTGTTGTTTTACATTCAGACATCTTGATTGTAACAGGTCAAGAAAAGTATGCTTGAAAAAGTATTTTTAGCCTTTTTATTCTTTCAGATATTCAAGGAAGGTCATTTTAGGGAAGTAAGCTATAGTGCATTAGATTTTTAGATGGCTTATAATTTCAGTTTTCCAGGTTGACAATCCTGCTGTTAATATCACTGTTTCTGTCCTCTTTTGTAGTTTTCATTCTGAGTGTATAGTGAGAAGCGTGAAACTAAGTTATGGTTTGGACAGATATTTTAAGAGTATTTTCTTTCTCATCACATGGCTTAGGTGATTTATTTTAAATGTTACTTTTTTGTGACTAAGGATAATTTTTTAAAAGCCAATGTTTCTTAAGTAGAGGCTGTCTTAGCTCGAGCTGCTGTAACAAAATACCACAGACTGGGGGGCTTAAACAGCAGACCTTTATTTCTCACCGTTCTGGAGGCTAGAAAAGCCTAAGATCAAGGGAACAGCTGATTCAGTTTCTGCTGGGACCTACTTCCTGGCTTGTAGACGCTGCCTTCTTGCTGAGCCCTCACGGGGTGGAGAGAGGGCTCTGGCCTTTTCCTCTAAGAACATTTATCCCGCCGGAGCCTCACGCTGTTGACTTCATCTGGACCTGTAATCACCTCCAAATGCCATCACCCCGGGGATGAGGTCTTCAGTGTATGAATCTGGGGGAGACACAAACGTTCAGTCATAACAGAAGCTGCTGAGACTCGCTGTGACTTCGTAAACCTTTCTAGAAAAAGCATGTGCCTTGGTTTGACACAGCTTGCCGCTGCCTCCTACCTGACTTTCTTCCGTCTGAAGCGGGAAACCCTTCTGGTGTCCGGGGCTCCCTTCCGTTGACAAGCCCGCCCACCACTCAGCTCTGTGCTTCTCCTGCAGCTGTTCCCAGGGCTTCTGGCTGACTCGCTCCCTCCCAGGGCAGTTGGAGGGCCTAATTTTCCATTCCCTCCCTGCCACCGTCTAGAAATTTGCTGCTGCGGAAGCGTCCAGGACTTCCGCTTGAAGCCTCGGGGAGCTAGAGCAGGCACGCTGTCCCCTGTCTGCGGCCGTGCCCCGGAGCCCTGCTCACCTGCGACAGGTGTCTCGGTGGGGAGGGTGCCCCGTGAGGGATGCTGACGGTGCTCGGAGAGCTGTTTCTTCTCAGCTGCTTCCCAACCGCCTCTCAGAGCCTCTCAGGGATGCTTGACCTTCCTGGCCCTGAGCTGGAGAACCACAAGTTAGACTGTTGATTTTAACTTTCTCAAGGCCCAGCTCATGCACTCCGCTTGCTTTCTTGGTCCCCAGAGAGAACCTTCCAGATAGAACCGTGTCCCACCCACCTGCCCGTGGCTAGTGAGGGTGACGCCTGGAGAAAGGAGAGCGCGTCCTGGTCCCTCCTGTGAGCGTGGGCCGCGGCCTGTTCTCGCTCGTATCCGTCGTGCGGATGGCCCGTCCCATCTCAGACTCTCCGGGCCTGGACCCCCCGCGCCCGTGCGGGGCAGCCTCGCGTTTGGACGCCTGGCCGCACCGAGCCTGGATGTGTCACTGCGGCTCAGCTCGGGACCCTCCCTGCAGAGGACACGGCAGGAAACGGCCCTTTCTGGAATTGGCTTCTCAGCCAGGGAGGGCATCTCGGGGGGCAGCCACGTCTCCCGAGCTCTGCTGGTGACCCCCCGCGATGTGTGTCCGTAGCCTGCAGAGCAGGGGACTCTAGGCTCAGTGGAAAGGCTCCTGTGTCGTCTGCGCCCCTCACGCCTACCCCCCCGGTCCTGTAAGAGCGCCCACACTATAGTGACTGGCTCGGTTCGTGCAGGCAGATATCGTGAAGTGCTGCAGACTGGGTGCTTATAAATACGGACGTTTATTTCTCTCAGTCCCGGGGACTGCACATGCGAGATCCGGGGCGGTGGTCAGTGAGGGCCTCGCCCTGTGTCCTTACTTGGTGGCAGGGGCCGGCAGCTCTGTGAGGTCCCATTCATGGGGCTTCACCCTCACGACCTGATCCCCTCCCAAAGGCCCCACCTCCAGGCCCATCACTTCGGGGGTTAGGATCTCAGCGTGTGAACTTGGGGGGGATACAGACACCCGGACCGTAGCAGCGACCCCTCGGCACCTCATAGTGCGTTACTTAAATGCTGTAGCTTCTTGGTCTGTGGTTATCTGTTCCTTGAAAGGTTTCAAGCTTCAGTCTCCTGTTCAACAAGTATTTGAGTGTCTGCTCTGAACGCTGTGAGAGGCCCTGGTGCCCTTGCAGGGGAGGGGGCGGCCCTGCTCCCCCAGCCTGCGACCCCGGCGGCTTCTTGGAGAGTGCGTGGTGGTGTGGACTTCTTTGGGTAGTTTGAGGATCATTTGTTTACCTGATTTAGTTTGTTTAAAAAAAAACAACCCTATTTGTATCACAGGAAAATGCCCGAGCCCCCAGGTGAACCGCACGTCTGGGAATCCTAACAGGTGTCTCCGTGAAGGAGGTTTTTGGCGCAGGGTCCTCTGCACAGCAGCGCTTCCTCTGCCCTGTGTGATGACGGTCTGATCGACGCTCAGTGTTTTCTCTATGAGCAAAAA
This sequence comes from Physeter macrocephalus, assembly GCF_002837175.3. Classification (NCBI taxonomy): domain Eukaryota; kingdom Metazoa; phylum Chordata; class Mammalia; order Artiodactyla; family Physeteridae; genus Physeter; species Physeter macrocephalus. The sequence continues at coordinate 23,123,473 of NC_041225.1, forward strand.
TAAAGCTGACGTATTGGTCGGAATCTGGTGGCCCGTCTGGAGAGGGTAGAGGGGTGCCTTTGGTGCCGAGTCCTTGGAGGGGTGTATCCGGGCCCCAGAGCCCCTTCAGTTGTCTGTTAGGGCAGCGGTCCACGGCCGGTCTGGTCAGCTGTGGCCAGAGGACTCACAGACCCCCCCCCCCATGGGGGACAGTGGCGGGGGTGGGTGGATCTCAAGGTGTGTGGGGCCCCATCACAGAAATCTGTGTCCACGAGCAGATCCAGGTTTAACTCACGTTTATTTAGCAACTTGTATGCAGTATCTGTGCGACTCCGATTGCGTAATACCTAGTATATCATCGATAAAGCAACTTTTTCTTTGAGTTATGTGTTCGTCTAATGAAATACAGTTACAAACTTTTATATGAGGTGTAATTGAAAAAAGACTTTCTAAAATGGGTACCAGATTGAATCGTTTAGAAATGGAGTGATGTCCCATCGTCTGAATACCCTGTGATCTGATTTTGACTTAACTGTATTTCGTGAAAAACAATAATCAGTGATGTTCACGGGCGAGGGTGGTGTTTATGTGCTCGTTCCGTGCTAAGTAATTTGCACTGTGTGTGGTGCAGCGGTACCTAGTTGATGAGAATTTGCTTGTTCTGATGTGGATTTTAAATTCTTAACAGTTTTGAAATATAGAGAGTGGTAACCCCAGCAAGCATGTCACACAGCAGCTGGGGGCCAGTCTTGTCCCATCTCGCCCCTCCCTCCACCCCCTGCCGTACTCCCACTGCTTTATTGTAAAGCGGATTCCAGGGATATATCACTTCTTTTTTTTTTTCCTTTCCCTTTTTTTTTTTTTTTTTTTTTTTGCGGTGCGGGCCTGTCACCGTTGTGGCCTCTCCCGTTGCGGAGCACAGGCTCCGGACGCGCAGGCCCAGCGGCCACGGCTCACGGGCCCAGCCGCTCCGCGGCACGTGGGATCCTCCCGGACCGGGGCACGAACCCGCCTCCCCTGCATCGGCAGGCGGCCTCTCCACCACCGCGCCACCAGGGAAGCCGTCTATCATTTCTTGATATTATTTTTAATCAGAATGTAATCTTTACTTTAACTGCGAATTGGTTTGTTTGAAATTAATTGTGTTTCCTCCCGTTTGCTTATTTTTCTCACATGTCATGATAGCCCCTTGATATGCTCTTTATTGTCTCCTTTGGGTTTTAAACATTATTTATGAGTTTGCGGCTTCATTTGAATCGCTTCTCCTGTAGACAAAGGAGCTGTCTGTCTCAGGCTACCTTTCAAGTGAGGAATAATCCGCTAATTATACCCTGTTGAAAATTAGGTTTTTTCCCTTCTTGACCCCGGTGCGTGGGTGGCATAGCTAGAGCACCCCACTTCCCAGTGCATAAGCTTCCCAGGAGCTGCACTGATTCACGGGGATTCTTCTGATGTGGGTTTGTCTCTTTATGCACTAGTCATGCTCCTGACCTCCTCGTCTGTGAGCAAGATGGGCTAGCTGGTTGTTAAAGTTCCCTTTTGGTTTTGCGGTTGCAAGCAAAGCCAGAAAAGAAACCCAGTATGAGGCATGATTGCTGACGCCCAGTTGCCGAGGGAGTTCATGACTCCCTCCCAGGACACGGCTTGAAGGAAATGAAAGCATATGGCGGTTTGCTGTGGCCCAGCCCCGCGGACTTCCCTGACTGCACGCCACCTCCGGGAGAGTGGGCGTGGAGGAGGCCACGTGTGGCCCTCGGCCGTCCCCAGGGAGTCCTGGCGGGGTCTGCGCTGCTGTCCGGTGTCACCGGCAGCTCTCGCTTCCCTTTCGGGTCCTGGGTGGGGTGGGAGGCCCCCAACTTTTGTCCCACCTGTAGTGGTCACATCCTGGATTTCCTGTAACACTCTCGGTTCCTATCGTTTTCCCTTATTTCCATAAAGCATTCCAAATATCTGGAAATTTCAACGTCATCTGGAAGCAGCCAAAGAAAGTTTGGGGGCGGGGTCAGGACCCTCTGTCACCAGGCGTGTGACAGGTGGGCCATCTGTGTGGCTGGTGCAGGGCCACCCAGCTGTGGACGCCGGCTGCTTCCTGTGCCTCCCCTCCCCACCCATGGAGGGCTGCGTGTGAGTATCCTGGTTGTCCCCTGGCCCAGAGAAGGATCTTTGTTTGACGTTTGGAACATGACTAGGGAAAGGAGCTTGAGAATTTTCTCCTAGGTTTGGTTGCTGAGTGGCTGTTGAGGGCTGGCTGCCTCCCTCCCTCCTGCGGCCTCCTCCTGAGACTCCCTCCCGCAGACTCCCTCCTGCGGCCCCCCTCCTGCGGCCCCCCTCCTGCGGACTCCCTCCCGCGGCCTCCTCCTGCAGACTCCCTCCTGTGGCCTCCCTCCTGCAGGCCTTCTATTGCAGCCTCCCTCCTGCAGACTCCCTTCCACGGCCTCCCTCCTGCAGCCTCCTCCTGCAGACTCCCTCCTGCGGCCTCCCTCCTGCAGACTGTCTCCTGTGGCCTCCCTCTTGCAGGCCTTCTATTGCGGCCTCCCTCCTGCGGCCTCCCTCCTGCAGACTCCCTCCTGTGGCCTCCTCCTGTGGCCTCCTCCTGCAGACTCCCTCCTGCGGCCTCCCTCCTGCAGACTGTCTCCTGTGGCCTCCCTCTTGCAGGCCTTCTATTGCGGCCTCCCTCCTGCGGCCTCCCTCCTGCAGACTCCCTCCTGTGGCCTCCTCCTGTGGCCTCCTCCTGCAGACTCCCTCCTGCGGCCTCCCTCCTGCAGACTGTCTCCTGTGGCCTCCCTCTTGCAGGCCTTCTATTGCGGCCTCCCTCCTGCGGCCTCCCTCCTGCAGACTCCCTCCTGTGGCCTCCTCCTGTGGCCTCCTCCTGCAGACTCCCTCCTGCGGCCTCCCTCCTGCAGACTGTCTCCTGTGGCCTCCCTCTTGCAGGCCTTCTATTGCGGCCTCCCTCCTGCGGCCTCCCTCCTGCAGACTCCCTCCTGTGGCCTCCTCCTGTGGCCTCCTCCTGCAGACTCCCTCCTGCGGCCTCCCTCCTGCAGACTGTCTCCTGTGGCCTCCCTCTTGCAGGCCTTCTATTGCGGCCTCCCTCCTGCGGCCTCCCTCCTGCAGACTCCCTCCTGTGGCCTCCTCCTGTGGCCTCCTCCTGCAGACTCCCTCCTGCGGCCTCCCTCCTGCAGACTGTCTCCTGTGGCCTCCCTCTTGCAGGCCTTCTATTGCGGCCTCCCTCCTGCGGCCTCCCTCCTGCAGACTCCCTCCTGTGGCCTCCTCCTGTGGCCTCCTCCTGCAGACTCCCTCCTGCGGCCTCCCTCCTGCAGACTGTCTCCTGTGGCCTCCCTCTTGCAGGCCTTCTATTGCGGCCTCCCTCCTGCGGCCTCCCTCCTGCAGACTCCCTCCTGTGGCCTCCTCCTGTGGCCTCCTCCTGCAGACTCCCTCCTGCGGCCTCCCTCCTGCAGACTGTCTCCTGTGGCCTCCCTCTTGCAGGCCTTCTATTGCGGCCTCCCTCCTGCGGCCTCCCTCCTGCAGACTCCCTCCTGTGGCCTCCTCCTGTGGCCTCCTCCTGCAGACTCCCTCCTGCGGCCTCCCTCCTGCAGACTGTCTCCTGTGGCCTCCCTCTTGCAGGCCTTCTATTGCGGCCTCCCTCCTGCGGCCTCCCTCCTGCAGACTCCCTCCTGTGGCCTCCTCCTGTGGCCTCCTCCTGCAGACTCCCTCCTGCGGCCTCCCTCCTGCAGACTGTCTCCTGTGGCCTCCCTCTTGCAGGCCTTCTATTGCGGCCTCCCTCCTGCGGCCTCCCTCCTGCAGACTCCCTCCTGTGGCCTCCTCCTGTGGCCTCCTCCTGCAGACTCCCTCCTGCGGCCTCCCTCCTGCAGACTGTCTCCTGTGGCCTCCCTCTTGCAGGCCTTCTATTGCGGCCTCCCTCCTGCGGCCTCCCTCCTGCAGACTCCCTCCTGTGGCCTCCTCCTGTGGCCTCCTCCTGCAGACTCCCTCCTGCGGCCTCCCTCCTGCGGCCTCCTCCTGTGGCCTCCTTCCTGTGGCCCCCTTCCTGCAGACTCTCTCCTGTGTCCCCCCTCCTACGGCCTCCCTCCTGTGGCCTTCCTCCTGCGGCCCCCCTCCTGCGGCCTCCTCCTGCAGACTCCCTCCTGTGGCCTCCTTCCTGTGGCCCCCTTCCTGCGGCCCCCTTCCTGCAGACTCTCTCCTGTGTCCCCCCTCCTACGGCCTCCGTCCTGTGGCCTTCCTCCTGTGGCCCCCCTCCTGCGGCCTCCTCCTGCAGACTCCCTCCTGTGGCCTCCTTCCTGCGGCCCCCTTCCTGCAGACTCCCTCCTGCGCCCCCCCTCCTGTGGAGGCCACAGGAGGAGTAGACATCCTCCTCCTGCAGGCTGCCTGCCCAGCTGGTTCTGGTGCTGCTGTCCCGCAGGGCGATGTGGTCTCTGCCCAGGCTCCAGGGATCGTTAGCCATCAGACCGCAGGTGACAGGTGAGGAGTGACACAGCCCTCTGGTCTCCTTCTGTTTCGACTCGACTGGGAGTCACCACTGCCGGCCTCCTTTTCCAGGTGACTTCTGCTTTACTTGGGCCGCGGGTTCTTCCTCGGGGCCCCTCTCTTAGGAAATGGGAACCTGTCAGGAATTTCGGACAGGGGGCGCGTGTGAAGCGTGAGAAGGGCCGCAGCAGCCACGGGGGAAGGTGAGTCACCCAAAGACGGGAGTGAAGAGGCTGCCGCCGCCCTGGGTCTGGGGAGCAAGTACAGGACCCCCGCACCGCGCCCCCGAGCAGGAAGCGGGGCTGCGGGCTCACGCAGGCCCCCAGCCCCGGGAAGCAGCCGGAGCCTCGCGGCGGGGACCGCAGATCTCTGCCCTTCCGCCTGCGTTAGTGCCGCCCCAGGGCCGCTCTCCGGCAGAACTGACAAGAACCTGGCTGGCACGGGCCTGGGGGATGGAGCTTTCCAGTTTTCCTCCCGGCGGCACGAGGGCGGTGCTGAGGCCATGCCAGCAGGCCGCAGGTGGTGCGGGGGCACTAGAGATGCGGGCAAAGCGAGTGACCCGTGCGCTGGCCCGTGGCGGGCAGTGGTGGCGGCTGCCGTGCGTCTCCCCTGAGGGCTCGGAGGTGGACCGGCGGCGGGGGAGGGTCCCCTCGTCCCGCAGACCTGCTCACCCGCTGGTGTGGACACGCGACCCGGAGCGGGGCTGGCACGGCCGGCCTGGGCTAGCGGAGGTGACCGGCGCTGCTGGACTTGGATAACAGGTCCTGGGCGCCTGCGTGTGCGTTCCTCCTCCGGGTGCTGAGTGTGAGGGGTCGGGGGCCTGCGGTCCCCCTGGCATGTCGTCACGTGGTGGGTGGCATGTCACGTGGTGGGTGGATGGTGGGACAGGCCTCTCTTTGAAGCCCCGGTGCAGACAGTTCACCAGCGACAAGCAGGAAACAGCCCCAGGCGTCTGGAGGATGCTGCGCCCTCCCGGCTCCCGCCGAAGAGAAGACCGTTGGGGTGGTGGCTCAGGAGGGTCGAGCCAGGACAGAGGGCTTCCGCGTCCAGCCGCCTAGCTTCCCCTCTGACCGCGGAGGCCGTCTCGTTTCAGGCTAGACTTTGTGTGGCTTCTGTCTTCTCCAGTGGGCCTGGGGAGGGGACAGACGCCCTCTCCAGCTCCCTGAGCTAGAGAGGAAGTTGTCACTAGGGCAGATGTCTTGTCGGGGGATGTTGGCGGTGCTGGGTGGGGCGTGTAGGGGGCCCGGGAAGCCCCTCCCCCTGTCCCCCTTCCAGCGCGCATGGTGGGAAGTGGCCTCCGCCAGCCGCCAGGGGAAGGGTGTGTGTCTGTCACTGGCTCTGCTCTGAAGCGCATCTCCCGGGTGGGGTGCTCAGCCAGTCAGGGGACCATCCCCCGCGGGGCAGAGGGGGCTGTCCTGCAGGACAGCCGCCCTCATGATAACCACGCGCTGGGCGTAGGGAAGAGGGCCCCAGGGCAGGGGCAGCGCGGGCTCGGGCAGCGCCTCCCGTGGGGTTAGCATGCCCAGCTGGCGTCCCCGTGCGCCGCGCCTGGACCGGAGGAAAGGATGCCCTTGTCACCGTGCTGGTGGTGCACATAAATTGGGATAAAGATTATTTTAAAAAGAGCTTTACGAATATGCTCTAACAATATATAGTTTCCTAAATGCAGAAATCTGGTTTTAAAAGATTTAAATTGAGAAATTACTGAGAGTAATTTTATTAGCAATGATTAGTGTTTATCAGAATCACTCAAAAGGCCAGCATTCAAGGCTTTTAATCTCTTTGCATTAATTTAATTAAGCGGCTGCTTTAGGTCAATTGCCATCTAATCATTATAGTGTCTTTTACGTATCAGAGTGTGGCAGTGTCCCCCTCTACCGCCTGCCAGGGGGAGGGTGCAGCATTGCAGCTAACCTTGGTTTGCTGGGACCGACTTTGGCCCCAGAGTCCAGACGCTGTGGAGGACCAGCTGGTGCGCTGTGTGCTGTGACTCGGCTCGCGGTGCGGGAGGGAGGGGGGAAGGGGTGCACAGGAGAAGGAAGGGGGACAGAACTCTGATTTTATTCCACGAATCGGCTTTTGGCGTTGGACTTCTTGGTGAGTCCAGGGTGTATATATAGCACACCCCTGTATACACACATACATCCCGGGCAGAATGTTTATTTTGGGGAGCTCCTAAATCTGTATGATGGGCTTAATTTTCTTAGCTGTAGAAAAGGAGGAACTGACGTGAGAAGAGTAGTTTGGGGGACCAGCACCCACGGGAACCGGGTGTGATCAGACTCCCTTCTCCTGCCTGCTTACGAAACGTCGCATACGCACCTCATGCTTCACCGCGGAGAATTCTCTGGCGTTTACGTGTTTGCTGTCCCTCGATTGTTTAATTCACTTCTACTCTGATTTTCATAAGCCACTCCTCTTCTGTTTGTTTACTTTTGCCTTTTCGTTATGATAGGACGTTATTTTAACCAAGCATATTTTGGATGCATGAGAAACTAGGCATATGTTTTTTAATTGAAAAAAATTTTCTAATTGCGTGATTAATCAAGAGTAATGAGTTTTATTGTAGAATATTTGAAAGGATTTAAACGTGATAGTTTCACTATTAAAACCTTTGCTTCTCAGCATCTGGGATAAGTTGGAGCCTGATGGTCATAAACACGTAGATGTCCATCGCCAGGTTTTCACACTTTGGCTCCATATGTGTGAATTTATCTAAAGGACACACACACACACACGCACACTCACACGTAGTTTTATTTGGTCTCTGGGTTAAAATTCTTATGTCCACCTACACATTCTGCTTCTCCCTCACGCCCTACAGCCTGTCCAAATGGAATGGAGTAAGGTGATGGTATTTTTGTCTACACCAGGACCCCTTTGCGAGTGGAAAGTGGTGCTGAGCCTGCAGCCACAGAGCTAGGCTGGTGTGTGGTCGCCGGAGCCTTGGGAACCCGGCCCCTCCCTTCTCATTGCCCACGTGGGGCCTTTGTCTCTCGCCGGCTGTGGTCCTGTGTCCTCTGCTCCAGATTTTTCTCCCTCTCATCAGCCTCTTTATTGCATTCGACTGTGTAATACATACACCTCGCTGTTTCGCTTCTCTCCTGTGAGCCTCTGGGTCCCCTTGTCCTGCTAAAGTCTGGGCTCCTTACGCATCTGACTTCTGCCTCGTCCACCGTGTGGCACTTGTAAATTCCACACCGGTCACTGCCAGCCAGGACATGCGCTTTCCACCCCTGACCTTTGCACGTGCCGTTCCCGGTGCCTGCACCTCCCCCACCCCGCCTCCTTGCGGGCCTGAAATGGCATCTACCCCCTTTTTTTTTTTTTTTTTTTTTGCGGTACGCGGGCCTCCCTCTGCTGCGGCCTCTCCCACTGCGGCGGGCCTGAAATGGCATCTACCCCCTTTTTTTTTTTTTTTTTTTTTGCGGTACGCGGGCCTCCCTCTGCTGCGGCCTCTTCCGCTGCGGAGCAGAGGCTCCGGACGCGCAGGCTCAGCGGCCACGGCTCACGGGCCCAGCCGCTCCGCGGCGCGTGGGATCCTCCCGGACCGGGGCGCGAACCCGCGTCCCCTGCATCGGCCGGCGGGCTCTCAACCACTGCGCCACCAGGGAAGCCCAGCATCTCCCCTTTGAAGGCTCTGCGTTACCCCCCTGGGCCTTCTCCAGGTAATACACGTCACCTCCTCTTCGCCCGAATTGTCTCCTGGGAGGCAGGGCGCCATCGTGCTGAGGATCTGCTAATTCTGATAATTTCTGAGAGTCCGGGGATCCTGCCCGTTGAAATCGTTTGGCCGGAGCTGTCCCTGGAGAAGAAGCAGCAGCTGCGGGGGGTTCGGGGGAGGGGTGGCAGTTCCGCTTCTTTCCAGCACTGGCGGCAACGAGCTCGTGTCCCCAGAGCTGACCTCAGATCACGTGGGCTGACGCAGCGTCCCTGACGTTCCTGATTGTGAGGCTGGCTGTTTCTGGTGGGGGAAGGGGCGGTGATGGCCGACTGCTGCGGCGTGCCCGTGGGTGAGATGGGCGCTGCCCCTTTGTTTCAGGTCATTGCAAGCACCCCTTGCAGCTGATCTGTCGGCGAGGGCAGCTGTCCTGCCAGCATACAGGCAGTGAGCTGCTCTGGGGCCAGGCCTTGTCCTGGGCACCTCGGATTGATGGACGGGAAGCTGCCTTGCTGGAGCTTGTCGGCCAGTGAGGCTTAGGGGAGGGCAGAGCTCTGAGAGTTGGTTGTCACCCCTCCTGGGATCTGCTGTGCTTTCCCCTGACGCGGACCAGGAAGGAGAGAGCCTGGCTCTCGGCTGCCGCCGGACTTGCACCAGAACGGCGGCAGCGAGCCTTCACGTTGGGCTCTCTTTGAACTACGTAAGGATCTAGAAGGGACAAGCGGTGGCAGTAGGAGTGTGCTGAGTGCTGTTTAGGGGTGTCCAGGGCCCTCTAGGAGCTGCCTGAGCCTGGCTGGCCCCCAGCCCCACTCCCCGGGGAGCCTGCACTTTGTCGCTCACTGGAGGCAGCTTCCCTGACTCCCTTCTTGCGGGCGGGTTTGTCCGGAACGGCCGAGGCTGTGCCGGATCCAGGAGGATGGACGGCATCCTCCATAGCTTCTGCAGCTCCTGGTGAGCCCCTGCCCCAGGTACACTGTGCTCAGAAATGCCGATGGTCTTGTCAGGGGCCAACCTCCCGGGCACGGTGATAGATCCTTTCGAAACTGAGAGCCTGGGTTTGTGCTTTACGGGGGCATCTTATTACAATTTGATGAGCAGGCATGTGCGGGTACTTTTCTATCTACCGAGGATGGGGGTGGAGGGCAGATGGTAAAATAAGATACACGTCGTCCTGGGACATCCACCTCCCCATGGGGGTCTCTTCCGCCACAGGTGGCTGGAGATTGCTCGGGTGGGAAGGGGCAGAACGCAGGGTCCCGTGTGATGCTGTTGGCTGATGAGAGTTCAGGACCGGTTGTGGGCACGGAGTTGGCCTCAACCTCTGATCACTTCTGAAGAGCGCTTGGCAATTTGTGAGCTGTTCCGTGGGTTACGTGCCTTATGTCTGCTGTGTGTATGCGATGATGTAGGTTAATAATTGTTGGTGCTGATAACGTTACTGATTTGTCAGTGGTGATATTTGATTTTTAATACGGTATCCCCTGGAGGTGACTTTCTTGACTCTCCCCTATTAAAGCTTTTATTTTGTGTAAATGATTAAGTCACTTCTTTGGGTATTTCTTCAGAACATTATAAATGTCAAAGAGCGTTGTTTTGTGGTCGGTGAGTTGAGTGATTATTGCAGTGTATTTCTTTCCCCAGAGACGTGAGAGCACGTGTCTGAGCCCAGGTGTTTTTAATTTCTTTGATCCGGCTCTAAAAGAGAATCTTTCGTGTTTTGTGTATGGCTTTACAGCCATTTTTAAAAGCCCCCCAATTATTAAAGTCGAAGAGGAAATCATTTGGTTCTTCATCAGGTTTGTTGCCACTGAACTGTAGGGCGTTGGCCGTCGAGGCTGGAGCCTTTCGGAAGAACGGCCACGGTCTGGCCTTGGGGGCCTCCCCGAGTTCCCAGAAACGAACTGTATCGGTTTCCTAGGGCTGTGGCAACAAACTGGGTGTCCTAAGACAACAGAAGTCTGTTGTCTCACGGTTCTGGAGGCTGGAAGTCGGAGGTCAGGGCGCTGACACTCCCTCTGTAACCTGCAGGGGAGTGGGTCCCTCCTGGCCCCTTCCAGCTTCAGGTTCCCAGGTCGTGGGCGCCCATCCTTGCCTCGCGAATCCCTCACGTGGCAGCCCCTGTGTGTCTGCGTCTTCTTACCAGGACACCAGTCACATAGGGCCAGGCCCCCTTCACTGTGCTCCGGTTGTGATGGAAGCAGTTGGGCGGGGAAAAAAGAACATCCATCCAACCTTCTTCCATGGCCATCTCGGCCTGACCCCGGCTCAGCTGTCGGGTGCTGGCCTGTCCCTCGAATAGGCTCCTACAGCTGCTGTGTCACAGGTAAATTCAGAGATGTCACTGCTCTGAGCGCTGCAGGTGGAAAACCAGCCTCGTGTCTGTTAGAAGAGGACACGCCTAGCAATTCGCAACCCTAGTGCCAAGTTGCTGTAGATAAATCCCTTTTCTGTAAATAAAAATACTGCAGCACGGAACAGCCGACGTGGGTCCTGGAGCGGTGGGAAGCAGGCCCTGCCACCCCCTCCCTCGGCCGTGTGTGACCTCCCACAGGTCCCCGTCGGCCGCTGTGACCCCTGCAGGTCCCCGTCGGGCGCTGGGGGGCCGCGGAGGGACGCATGCATGTTCACAGGTGCTCCTGGCACAGAGGTCGGCGCACAGGGCAGGCTCCTGGCCTCTCGGGGCTCCTCCGAGGCTCAGCCCTGGCAGCAGGCAGTGTATGCGGGTTCCCGGGTTTGCCTGGGCTCTGCCAGTCCGGCCCCTGCCCGTGCTCCCTGGGAGGCATCAGGGCACCCCTTTAGCTCTTGAGGCAGAGCCCAGAAATGCACAGGGTGTGGCTGCCGTCTCAACTGGACCCTCCCATCGCGGTGGCAGGGACAGTGGATGTAGCCTCGCCGGCCTCGCTGTGCTTTGTGTGTTTCCTTCTCCTCCCCGTTTCCCCTGACGGCCCCGCCCGCAGTGAGCACTGAAATGTTGGCTGCTCTTCTTGTTCTTGGAGGTGTGGGCTCAGCTGCTGTGAGATATTTGTCGACAAGGTTGACACCTGGGATGAGGGAAGAGGGCAAATCACCCAAAGATATTTTGAAAGAAGAACCCAATAAGCTAACGAGGAAGTAAATAGGTGGGCTGAAGGAGGAGAAAAAAAGTCTTAAAAGACTTAGAGGGCTTCCCTCGTGGCGCAGTGGTTGTGAGTCCGCCTGCCGATGCAGGGGACGCGGGTTCGTGCCCCGGTCCGGGAAGATCCCACGTGCCGCAGAGCGGCTGGGCCCGTGAGCCATGGCCGCTGGGCCTGCGCGTCCGGAGCCTGTGCTCCGCAACGGGAGAGGCCACAGCGGTGAGAGGCCCGCGTACCGCAAAAAAAAAAAAGACTTAGAGCCTAGCCCAGAAGATGGGAAGGATGGAGGCACGGTTAGCAGTCTCTGCATTAATTTGTTCCTGATTAGATGTTACTGAGATGTTAACTGGTCTACAGCTGGGTAGGAGTTGCCTCCGATAGAATCTTCGGTCAAAGGCAGAGCTAGCGAGTGATTCAGGGCGCCCATGTTCTGGGGCTCTGCGTGGAGCTCACGTATAACATGCTTTCTCTTTGGGGTAAAATAGCTTGATGCAGACGTGACTCTGAGCTGGCCCTTCTTGCTGGCTGGCAGTTTTGCACCTGAATCGGCGTGTGCTGACCTGTGGCAGTTCCCACAGTGGGCGGGTTCCTAGGGAGGCAACCCTTACTTAGAATGAGGGTGTAGTTTTTGCCCTTTGCTCCCTCGGGGATTGTAAACCAGGTTGGCACGAAGAAACCCAGTGAGCATTCCAAGTGATAATCCTGTATAAATATGTCCAGGTTACATTTTCCTCTGGTAAGAGATTAAAAATGGAAAACGTCAGCTCTTGGAGAGTGAAACAGCAAAAGGCAGCCCGTTCCCTGCATGTGCGGTGGGGGTTCATGCAGAGGCCCCGGGGACGGGGGACAAGGACTCTCCTTCCGCAAAGTAGCAGTCATTTCTGTTCTTTCTTTATGCTATTGCCCGGGACAGTCAGAAATCTGACTGAATTTGAGATTTGCAGGACAAAGTGAAATGCTCTTTCCCTGCGGATGCATTTGAGGGTTACCGTGTAATTATCTGGACCCCGTTCCGCTAAGGGGAAGGTCCCTTCTGTAGGATGCCGCCTCTACACCACAGTCCAGCGTGTGGCATTTGGCAGTGATGTAGTCCATTTTTATTCAGGAAAACGTTTACTACGTTATTTTTCACGGAAATTTGCCATCTTTCTCCCCGCTCCGGTGGTGTACCCAGGGAGAAGCATTGCCAACTGCTGGTTGAGCTGGGGGGTAGGGGAAGGGGGAGGAGGGTTAGGGGTTAATTCGCTGCCGTAGCAAGGTGTTTAAAACAGCCTGTTCCGGCCCGGAAGTGTTGGTGCTGCTTTTATCGAGGCGAAGGGACACGTTAAATCCAAGAAACACTTGGTGTTTCTACTGTGAACCAGACACTGTGCCGAGAGTGCAAAGGAATATATGTCGTTCTCGCCGCGTCCCGGTGGGGAAGGGTCCAGGGCTATGCAGTGTGAAGAGGTTTGTGGGTTTTTACAACATAGGTGAGCATAAATGCACTGACTCATTCCTATAATAAAAATAATAATCACTCACATTTAAATTGAGCACGTCTGTGGGTCAGGCTGAACTAAACACTTTCTTTTTAAAATTTATTTTTTATTGAAGTAGAGTTGATTTACAGTGGTGTGTTAATCTCTGCTGTACAGCAAAGTGATTCACTTATACACATGTATTCTTTTTTCATATTCTTTTCCATTATGCTTTATCCCAGGACATTGAATATAGTTTCCTGTGCCATACAGTAGGACCTTGTTGTTTATCCATCCTGTATGTAATAGTTTGCATCTGCTGACCCCAAACTCCCACTCCAGCCCTCCACACCCCTCCTCCCCCTTGGCAGCCACAAGTCTGTTCTCTGTGTCTGTGAGTCTGCTTCCGTAACTTTCCATTGAAAGGTTCTCGCTTCACCTCGTGGAAACCGTAGCGCCATCACAGTTGGGAACAAAGGGCATGAAAGGCTTGGCCTGGGGAGGGCACGCCTGCTCCCTGCTCCGCGCCTGAGGTCCAGCCACCGGTCCGTGCCCCAGGGAGCCAGCAGGGGAGTGACCTCAGGCCACTAGCCTTTCTGACATTTCCCGTTTCGGCGCTCCTACGATACACACAAGTCGTTCGTCCTGAGATGCTGGTTGCGTGGAGATCTGGGTGAAGTTAGGAAACCGTGGGTGCACTCGGGCAGCTGAAGCCCAAGGTGGCCGTCGTGTTTATAGACAGGTGGGAAAAGAACTGGGACCATCCTTTCCCCCCGGCCACCGAGGAGCCTGGTGGGAAGGTTCCTTCCCTTGAGATGTCCTAGGAGAGAGTAGTCGAGGTGTGGTCATGGGGGTGTAATTCCTATTATCCAAAAAGATAAAAGGGACTCAATCAGAAGACAGCCGGTGGACAGCCAGACTGTGGTTATTCTCACGCTCTGCATGGACCCAGTGGGTTTTTCTGCCCTGGGCATGTGGGAGATGTCAGGTTTACAGCAGCTCCGGGGGCCTGGAAGCCGCCTGAGCTCCTCTGACTGGCTGGTGTCGTTCCAGCGTCCCCAGCCTGGATCCCTCCCCCCGCCGCCCTCCGGTGCCGTTCGCCTTGGGGCTTGGCGGGAGGTCGAGGTAGGGGGCTTACTTCCCAGGACCTGCTGTGTCTGTTCTCGCTGGTGTGCTCCTGCGAGCCCGTGCTCGGAGCTGCCGGTGGTGAGATAGGTCCATTCCCGGAAGATACCCCGGAGAGAGGCAAACGGTTCAACCCAGACCGCCTTCCCCGGCACTTACCATCTCTCACCTCTGTTCTCTCCGCGTCTTTTCATCTACGTACGTGTGGCTGTCGCGTTTCTCCTTTACCTCCTGCCTCACCAGCCTTATTCTCACGTCCCTTCCACCGTCCGTTTCTCTACCAGTTAATGAATCCCCTCATCCGGCCTTTTATTGATCCACTCTTCTGTGGAGGGTGCTGGACGGACCAGCACATTGCAGACATCTCAGCACCCGATGTGAGGGAGGAGGCGGCGTGTAGACAGATGCCTGTGATACCGAACACAGAGAGCAGAACGCTTATCCTGAGTGTGTAACAACACAGCCATCGCTACCTGAGCGCGAGCCGGCCGCCGGGCCTGGCGCCTGGCTCCCCCCTCATGCCAGCTGCCCCGGCGCAGGGAGTGGGCTGGCCCAGGAAGGCCTGCGACTGGGGGCCTGGCCTCCCCACCTTGGGCTTGGCCTTCGCCTCCCCTCGGTGCTGTGCCTGCTCCTCTCCGGGCACGCGGTGCCTGGGACTTCCTTCCACCCAGGGCCGTGAAGGTTAACTCTGTAAAGGACCTGGCACCTGCCGGCCCCCGGCGGCCCCGGGTGCTGTCTCCCCAGGTTAACTTTTCTTCTTAACAGGGAGAGACGTTCTGAAGCCGCCGCTGCATGTCCTCGCCTCTTGCCAGATGTTGGGCTGTGGCCGAAAAGCTCGTTCGGTGAGCGAATACATCGTTCAATAAAATCCTTGGTGAAAATGAAAAATGTGTCTTTTAGTCACTTAAAACTGAACAAACTTTTTGGCCAACCCAATAATAGAAATACGACGTATTCAAACATTTGCGTACGTGTATGTAGCCGTACCATCTATCACAGTTTGTATAGGGCATGTAAGGCTCTTCTGTTTACCATTGCAGGACTGACTAACCTTCCCCCAGTGTCCCTTCTCCTAGGGCTTTCTGGCGTGTGTTTGTTTTCTTTCAGTGTTCTTTATCCATAAAATGCATATTCCCCCCCCCCTTGTTTTTTTCTTTCCTTTTCTTCATTCTAGAATAGCTTAAATCAGTTATAAACCATTGCCATTCAGTTCCCTGTGCTTTAAGACAAAAGCCATCTATATTAATTCTGTGTGTTTTTGACAGAGGAGCGCTAGAGAGGACCATAGAGCTCTTATTTACTGGTTTGAGTTCTTAAAAATGTATTGGAGTTGTATTTCATCTTTCCAGAATTCTAAATGGATATAGACAAATTCCTATTTAAAACGTATGATGTCCGTGACCTGTTTGATGCAACATTCTCCGCCAGTCTCCCCTCCCCCAGGCCTCCAGTCTCCGGTGCTTGGGCCAGTCCAGGGCCCGAACTTGTCCTCCCTCTTCAGCTGATTGACCGGGACCCTCCCAAGGGGTGATGACCAGGCCGAGGGTGAACTTGAACCCGGGTGTTTAATAACTTCTTTCAATGAGAAAAAAATTAATCGACTTCTTTTGATCCAAATAAGAGAGTTCTTTCCCAATGACGAAGTTTCTCTGAGTCTTTCTGATGAAGCTGATTCTCTTGCCAGGTACCATCCTAATAATATTGCCAATATAAAGGTCTGAAAAACACCCGGTAAAGCAACATTGCCCATCACGGTCTCTTGTGAGGATCCGGCCCTGTGGTTCCTGGTTCTCAAACTTGAACTTGTTCCAGATTAACCAGATGGCTTTTGAAGACACAGAATGCTACCCCCACCCCACCCATGCCCAGTTCCTGCCTCAGGAGTCTGGAGTGGGCCCCAATAATTTGCATTTCTAAGAAGCTCCCAGGTGATGCTGCCACTGGTCTGCTGGTCCGGGCGCAGGTGGAGCCACCAGATAAGGAAGAACGGCCTGGGCGTTGGTAGCGTTAGCTGGCTTTGTACACGTGGATGTTGGCTCTGCCTTCTCCCTGCTTTGATGGGGGGGTGTCTGCGTTGGAGTCTAACATCCTGGTGTCCTCAGGCATCCATTGAACACAAAAGAGCAGAACTGGCCCATCTTCAGACACCTCAGTGTTCATTGCTTTTGCCGTGTGAAATGTTATCCCCTGTTTGTATGATGGGAGAGATTAAGAGTTGATTTGTGAGCTAAATATGCGGTACCCCATTTCTGCTTCCTCGGAGCCCCCAGGAGGGCCTGCACGTGTTTTACATGTAAAAGTAGCCATTAGGAAACGGCGCTTTTGATGCGATTATGATGGCAAGCTCTTGTCTCCTCCCTTCGGGCAGCCTGTATAATCGCTTACCTCCTGTTTTTAGTGGCTCTCGCACTGTAGACTCAAGGTGGTAGCCAATGCCGGGCTCTGCCTCTCAGGCCCCTTGGCTGGCAGGGGGTGAGGCTCTGGGCCTGGCGTGGGTGACGTGGCCTGCTGGAAAGTGGATCCCTGGGCAGGGGGCCCGGGAGCCCCCCTGAACCTCCACCGGCCCCTCCTTGGGAGCCCCCCACCCACCCCATCCCAGAGGAGCCCGGTAGAGCCTCCGGTTCCAGGCGAGGCTGCGTGGAGTGTCTCACCACTCGTGGGGGGGTCTCGCTGCCCCCAGCCTGTCCTCACTTTCAGGCGAACAGCTGGGCGCCAGGTGGGCTGCAGGTGCCCCTGTCCTCTGAGCACCTGGAGGAGGGAGGCCCCTGTCCAGGGGGGCCTCTCACCGCCAGCTGGTGTGCACGGTCAGGACGCGGGGGGAGCGTTCGCCTCTTCAGCTTTGGCCTCCGAGTCGTGCCCCAGGAGGGGTCTGGCTGGCTAGTCCGCACGCGTGTGGCCAGCGAGGAGAGCTGTCGCCCCCAGGGCTTCATAAGGAATCAGCCAGAACCCGACGATCCCCCTTTTACGTCAGCACGCAGATCCAAACCCCGAGGACAGTTCTCTTGTCATTGGAGCTTGACGGGAGTTGGGGGACACTGCTGGGGTGCCGCCCCTCCAGCTCAGGACGCTTTGGGGCTCTGGAAATACCCTGGACCAGCGTAACCGAAGGCGCCTGATGCTGTGAGCCACCCCGAAACCCTGTGGCCTGGGGCTCACCCGTCCTGCACCTGCCTTTTCTCCTGTGTTAAATGAAGTGCTTAGAGCAGAAGAGCTTTAATCCTTCCCTTTAGGGTTTAATTTCTAGAAATTTGTAGGAGAATGTGGATTTCATCTGGAGGAGCCTGGGTAGGGATGTCAATTACAGCCGCCCTTGGAAGGACTCGGTCATTTTTCCTCTGCCCGCCGTTCACCTCCCGTGCTCTCATCTCCGCCTCTTCACCCCACAAGACGAGCGAGCTGTGCGGATTTCAGGATGACTGTCCTTTGGGGCCGGCAGGGGCCGAGGGTGTATGGGGTGTGGGTTTAGGGAACGCACGCCCCCGCTCTCACCGTCCTCACCAGCCAGCGCTTCCAGCAGTGCTCTCGTGATTCGATTCACCGTCCCTGGGATGTCCTTACTCTTGTATGTTTATGCGTGTAGTTTACTGTATGTTTATACAGCACTCCGATGTGTTCCTTTGTTTCATACGGTCAACTTTTCTAGAGGAAGGAGCCTTTCTTTTTTTTCTTTTTTTTTTTTTTTGTGGTACGCGGGCCTCCCTCTGCTGTGGCCTCTCCCGCTCCGGACGCGCAGGCTCAGCGGCCACGGCTCACGGGCCCAGCCGCTCCGCGGCACGTGGGATCCTCCCAGACCGGGGCGCGAACCCGCGTCCCCTGCATCGGCAGGCGGACGCGCAACCACTGCGCCACCAGGGAGGCCCAGGAGCCTTTCTAATTGGCTCACTTTATACTAGAACTGATCGCTGTGACCTCTGTAAGGAGGGCTTGGTGCAGGTTTTCATTTCTATAATTTTATAATTATAAATACAATTTATAATTTTATAATTCAGACATAGCCTGTCGCCCGTGAGCCGGGAGGAGTGTGCAGAGTCTGATCGGTGTGAAAAAGACACAGCTGCTGTTAGTCATTGTGTTTTCGTAGGACACTACTTTTTTTTTTTTGGCTGCGTTGGGTCTTTGTTGCTGCGCGCGGGCTTTCTCTAGTTGCGGCGAGCGGGGGCTACTCTTGGTTG
This sequence comes from Physeter macrocephalus, assembly GCF_002837175.3. NCBI lineage: Eukaryota > Metazoa > Chordata > Mammalia > Artiodactyla > Physeteridae > Physeter > Physeter macrocephalus. The sequence continues at coordinate 23,141,462 of NC_041225.1, forward strand.
CCATGCTCAGGCTTCTCATTGCGGTGGCTTCTCTTATTGCGGAACGTGGGCTCTAGGTGCGCGGGCTTCGGTAGTTGTGGCCCGTGGGCTCAGTAGTTGTGGCATGTGGGCTCAGTAGTTGTGGCATACGGGCTTCTTTGTGCCACGGCCTGTGGCATCTTCCCGGACCAGGGCTCGAACCTGTGTCCCCTGCACTGGCAGGTGGATTCTTAACCACTGCGCCACCAGGGAAGCCCGAAACTAAATGTTTTAATATCTGTTGTGTATGCAGCCTTTGCATAGGTAAGACTATCGAATGAACGGATTTCATTTTGGGCAGGTAGCAGGGGGGAGTTCAACCTGCTAAAAACCTTAAAAAAATTTTTTTTTGGAAGTATGTTAAGAAGCAGCAGGAAGGGCCTTAGTGTCTTAGCAGTTGCTTGTAAACCGCAGGCTCGTGCAGTGTGCATGAGGCTCTGTAGCGATTCCTCTGTGGCCTCCCCCACCTCCTCTACCCGGTCAGGCCTTGATAACTGGAGAGACAGGAGGTGCCCGTCGTGGCCTCGCGGGTAACAGCTCTCTGCCCTGGAGCTGCTTCGCTGGCCTTCGTGTGTAGAAAGCAGTCTGGAGCCTAGAGTTTTCTAAAGGCCCTTCAAGCTCTCATATCTTCTGATGCTGTCCTTGCTGTAAGATGGGACTTCTTAGTTAACAGAGTAATCAATTCAGTGTCGTTTTCTTAAGGTAGAATCAAAGAATGAATCGTGCATATGTCAGCTTCAGGACTTACCAGTTAATGGCCAGTCTTGTTTATCTAAACTGCCACCCTCTCCAACGATTTATTTGTAAAGCAAATCCCGGATATCCTTTCTTCTAAAAATATCGTAGGAAATACTCCAGTAACAAAAATTCCTTATTAATTTTTGTTAATTAATAAACTGAACCAAATAGGCAGCCAGTGTTCAACTTTCCCAGCTATCTCAAACATTTTATTGAAAAATTGCTTGTTCAAAGCAAGATCCAAACAAGGTCCATACACTGCAGTGGAATCATATTTTTCTCCACTTTGGAGTGACTGGTTGCAGGAACCGGGTCTTTTGTCCCCAGCTTGGGTTTCCCACTGCTGCGGTTTGCTAACTAGACCCCCGTTAAGCATTCGTCTATGTCCTCCTGTGTCCTGTAAACCGCTGGCCGGATGGAAAGCTGATTCTGGTCTGATTTTCTGGCAAGATGGCTCCAGGGTGCCATGCATGCTTCGAATGTCAGGGTGAAGCCGAATCCGGCCTCTGGATCCTGACACCGCATTAAATCTCAGAGACAGAGTTTTGGGTGAAGTAGAAAAGAATAGCTTTATTGCTTTGCCAGGCAAAGGGGGCCACAGTGGGCTAATGCCC
>NC_041225.1:23143032-23144085 GCF_002837175.3 Physeter macrocephalus
GAGGGGGAACCAGGACCCTGCCCCAAGGCTGCGCTCTTGTTTCTCTTGACTGTTTGTCCCTCCCTGGTCTTGCATCCCCTCCCTTCCCTATTTACCAACTGCTTGAATCTGCCCATTGGAACCCAGGGAAGGTCCTGGAGGCTGAACGAAGCCTATTTCCTGTAATCAAGAAATGGGGAACGCAGAAAGGTTTCTGTGCCCAGGAGCCCACAGGGTCCTGCTTGGTATCAGGGGGACACGGGAGGTGTGGAGGTCATGGCCATGGTCCGTGATTCATCATTGCAGAGGGATGCTGGCCCTCGGCCCTGGCTGCCCTTCCACACGTACCAGCCCAGCGAGGAGAACACACAGCTGTGTCCAAGGCCCAGTTATGCTGGGAGATCAGTGCTTTATTTGACAGTTTTCAGAAGAAGTAGTGCTGGTTCCCCAGCATCCTCATAAGCCACTAGCGAGGTTTTCGTCTGGTTTCAGAGAAATCAGGAGCTCGTGATTTCAGATGTTTCTCAGGTGTTTCCGTTGCTTGCAGCTGACGTCCTTGCTGCCGTGGGGAGGCCCAGCTGCGGCCAGTGCCGGCTCCCTGGGGGTGGTTGGTGAGGACCTGTGGGGCTTCGGGCTCCTTAGGCCGGTGTCTGCCTCTGGCCGGGCTCCCTTCCGTAGGAGATGGAATTTGGGGACCACAGTTTGGGAGTCAGGGGTGCTCAGTGCTCCGCCGTTGGCCATTGTGTTTGGGGCTTTTCAGTGGACAAAGGTGGTATTGTTTTGATGTGTTTTTTTTTTTTAACATAATCTATTGTAAATTTACACGATTTTTAATTCAAAATTAGAATTACAAGGTATTTCACTTCTTTGATTTTATATTTGTATCTCTTTTCTCTTAGGCCGAAAATTTTTGTCCCTAAGAACATGAACATAATCACTTATTCACTTGATTATCCTACTTTATTTATACACAAACCACGGAAAGGTTTAGGATATCTCCACCAATATTTTTATTTTATTTATTTATTTATTTTTTGCGGTACGCGGGCCTCTCACTGCTGCGGCCTCTCCCGT
>NC_041225.1:23144298-23220414 GCF_002837175.3 Physeter macrocephalus
CGTGGGATCCGCCCGGACCGGGGCACGAACCCGCGTCCCCAGCATCGGCAGGCGGACTCTCAACCACTGTGCCACCAGGGAAGCCCCCACCAATATTTTTGCCAACACCGTGAGTACTGAAAACAGCTGAAGATGTTTTGTCCTCACCATTTATCCCACTAGGAAAATGCAGTCAAATGACTGTGCTTCAAAGTCTTTCAGAGTATTTTCCCTCTGTGTTAATGCCACCACCTCAGTATATAATTTGGTTAATTTGTTTCCATTCTGCTTTTGATTTTTAGGACTTAAAAAATTAATTTTGGTTTATAATTATGTAAACCATTTACATGGTCCAGAGCCAAAAGAATGTCCTCAGAGAGGTTCACTTTGTGTTTCCATCTTCTCTCCTTCCATCACTATTTTTAAACGGATTATTTTTCTTTTCCCCCTTGTATTTATGCTTTCTAATGCAAGCACATACATGTCTTCATAAGTTAGCTATTTGTTTTTAATACTTGATGTTTTCTTAAGTAAACAATAGCATAGTCTGTACACTTAGCCCAAACTAGAGTTTGAAGGGTTGTCTTCTAATGATGGGGCAAGTTGTATCTTAGTTAATCATGACATTGAGTTAAACCGTGTGTGCCTACTTATTCGGTTATTTTGGAAGGGATAATTAAGGGGACTGCCGCCTAAATATTCTAATCCTATTCCAAAAGAGTTAGAAACTGCGTGAATATTTCTGTCTTATTTTTGCTGTTCTAAAAAAACCCCAAACCTGGCCTGTTTAATTTACATGTATTCTAGTTCAGCGGTTCTCAGCCCGGTGATTTCACCCCCAGGGGACGTGTGACATCGCCTCAGATGTCTGGGGATGCTTTTGATCATCACCACTCGAGGGAGGGTTGGGGAGCCGCTCAGCTTCTGCAGCGCGTGGGGCAGCCCTCCAGCCAAGAAGCGTCAGGCCCCGTGTCCGTGTCCGTGCGTCTGGTCCGAAACCCTGCCTGGTTCCAAGGGGCCTTGAGAGCTTGGGTCACCTCCTTCCCTCCCTCCCTCTCTTCTTTTTCCTCCCCTTTCTCGCTTCTTTTCCAGTAAAACTAGATTTTTACCTCTAGGGCTTTAGGAAAACGTAAACCATTTACAATGAAAAGACAGGAGAACATCAACGACTTGTGCTTTACAGGCTTGTGTGGAGGGAAGATCCAGCACCAGAAAGCGCTCTTTCCTTTACTCTGGCATAAATCCCGTGTGTGACCAAGTATTTTGGAGGAAGCAGATTCTGCTTTACGACGGGTCTCAGGAAGATGGGATTTCTTGTTCGTCCTGCTGGTGGAACACCCACTAGCAGGACGGTTTAAAGTTCTTGAAGTTGAAATTGTGATTCTGGTGGCGCTGTGACTTCACAGTGGATCCTGCTGTGCTACCCGCTTACGAAAGATGTTCATTCAGAGGCACATGTGAGCGTAGGTGACCAGTGGGTAGTGGGCAGCTTTGCTGCTCTTGGGAAGTTCTCTTGTCATTGATGACATTCCCCCTTCCTCTGGGGGACCTTTTCCCATCTCTGTACTTTCCACGCCGCCCTTCAGTGTCTTAGGAGACCCTCAGTTTCAGCTAAGAAGAGGGGTGAGTGATTCCATCGCATTGTGGTTTAAGGTGACTTGGATGTGGGGCTCGCTCCTTTTCTCACGCCGGGACACCTGAGGGGTGTCAGCGAGGGTCCTGGTTGACCTCGAGCATCAGCAGAGGGGGGGCCTGGAGTGTGATCGCGGGGCGTCGGAAGCCGGTGTTGGAGGTGGTCGTGTCTGGTGCTGTGATGGGCTCGCTGGCCTCGGATCTCAGCGTCCCTCCTGCCTGTGGTGACGCAGGAGACAGGGGATGTGGTGTCCTTCCCTAAGGTCCTGCGTCACCGCTCTTCCCCGCCCCGGGACCGCCCAGCCTCCTCCACCAGGTCAGTTCCGCCAGCTGCACAGACACTGATCATGTCTCCGTGACACAAGTGAACGCGGTACAGCTTGATTCCGTGGAAAGGAAGAGGTGTCGTGGGAAAGTCAGACACTAAGGTCGTCAGCCCTGGGGAGCTGGGTTTATAGGATCATTTTGTTCAGTGTTTTCCTGTGAACTTTGACTCTTGGGGCTGCTTGGATGGCACTCATGAGGGTGAAAGCGTCCTGTGATGGTTACAAGGGTGGTCCTGCAGAAGTAGATCAAGTCACCAGAATCCCTTTGATTTTAGATTCACGGCCCCAAGACATAACGCTTATTATCCTTCTTAGGCCCTTGACTGGCGTCTTACACCAGCAGCCCTTTTCGTTCAGCGTTTCCCCTGCCCCCCCCTCCCCTCAGGAAGAGCTGACATTGACTTACAGGCCTCTTCCCTTGGACACTGAGAACCTTGGGAAGGACTCACCCCTATCTCAGCGTTTATACCGGCTTTGGGGGCGGCCCCTAAATGTTGACAGGGGTCTGAAGGCTTGGTTGATTTTTTAATTTATTCAGCACAGAAGTAAACGGTGTGTGTTGTTGTTGGGTGGTGGGTGTTGAACTCGGGGTCTAGGGCAGGGAGTAGTGGCCTGTGAGGCAAAGTGGTTTCCACGTCTTTGCCACCAGAATCCCTTTGATTTTAGATTCACGGCCCCAAGACATAACGCTTATTATCCTTTTTAGGCCCTTGAGTGGCGTCTTATACCAGCAGCCCTTTTCGTTCAGCGTTTCCCCTGCCCCCTCATCCTCTCAGGAAGAGCTGACATTGACTTACAGGCCTCTTCCCTTGGACACTGAGAACCTTGGGAAGGACTCACCCCTATCTCAGCGTTTATACTGGCTTTGGGGGAGGCCCCTAAATGTTGACAGGGGTCTGAAGGCTTGGTTGATTTTTTAATTTATTCAGCACAGAAGTAAACGGTGTGTGTTGTTGTTGGGTGGTGGGTGTTGAACTCAGGGTCTAGGGCAGGGAGTAGTGGCCTGTGAGGCAAAGTGGTTTCCACGTTTTTGCAAGGAGGAGAAGAGGGCACCCCTAGCGGCAGGTGGCCTTCTAATGGGGGCAGGTGGGGTGAAGTTCTTAAGCACTCCCGCACAGGTGTGGGGGGACCACGTTCCAGACAGCTCCTCGGGCTTCAGGATTGATGGGGGTCACGGTCCTGGCCTTGAGGGGTCCCTGCCCAGCAGTGGACGAAGCTCCTTGTAACAGTAAAGGAAGACGTCATGGATTCATTGCGAGCCTCCCGTGGTCGGGCTGAGGGGTAGGTACCAAGCCTTTGGTAACCGTAATCAGTTGAAACAAAGCAAAAGGCCTTAAACTGGGAAATCCTACCGGTGTCTGCCTTCCCACAGAAACTGGATGCTTCTAGAAAAGAAAACCAGCTCAGAAATCTGGCACTGAAGGACTCTGTCAGTGATGTAGTGTGGACTCACTGGTTTATGGTTTCATAACTTGTTAAAGGTTCTGACACTGACTGCAGACTTCCAAGCAGTTTCATCACCTTAAGTAAGGTCTCACTGCAGGATGACTAGCGGTATTAATTTGATTCGAGTCATTTCCTAGGAGAACAAAATTACAACTCCATTTTCAGTAATTTACTGTTGTGATCCATCTATTTCAGAGCCGGGATTAAATTATCTCCTACTTCCCAAAGATGCGTGTTTGAATATAGCTATCTGTGGGATTTTGATATTCTGTGAAAGGTGTAGGAGTTAAAGTTAGCTTGTTGTTAAGTTTTGTTTTCTTCTATCTATTATCATTTTGTCGAAAAAAATTTAAAAAAATTTTTAATGCATTTTTTTTTTTTTTTTTTTTTTTTTAAAAAGGCAGCTGAAACCTAACATCAAGGGAAGCCTCCCTCTGTCTCAGGCATCCAGATGGTGCCTCCGCAGGGTCAAGGCCACGGTTTCTTGTGTGTACATCCAGAATGTTCTGGAAATAGCTAAGTACTAGGTTACTCAAGCCATTTGTTTTCTTGTGGCTTTCTGCCTCTTTCTTCTTATAATATGAAGACGTCTCTCCTTTACTTATTTTAAAAAATAAGTAAAACCACTGAATCGTACACTTTAGTTGGTGAATTTTTATGGTCTGTGAATTGCATTTTGATTTAATAAAAAGTAGCCTTAGAGTTTGGGGACTGATTTGGAGAGAAGAAGTGAATGAAGCGTGGAACGCTCTCATCTTTATGTTGTCACAAGGGACTAGTGAGTTTCCCCACAGATCTGTGTAGCTTGGGTTTAAAACATGTTTTTATGTATCGTTTAGATGGAGAAGCCTGTGGTGAACCCAGCGAGGTTCCTGGTACATAATTAAGTTCACTCGGGCGTTGCCTCTCAGCAGGAGGAGGGCAAAAACTGCGGGTCTGTAATTGGAGTCAGCTTAACTGGGCAGTGAAGTGGTAGTTAAGATTCTTCGTGGGTAAATACGTTTGTGGAGAAGAGCCCGAAATGTCCTTCCCTTACTTTTCTGAGTTAAGAATGTACGTTTGAAGTCTTGCCTATTTAGAACTTAGAGACATTCATCCTGTTTTGCAGGTGGATGGTACTTCAGTGTGGTGCTGTTTATTAAACTGTTGGCCTACTGATGGCATTTCGGCCGTGTCCTTTTGGTCCATTTTGATACGTCCTACCCACATTTCCTGTGGCGCCGTGTGGTTCTGTACTTTCCTCACCGGCCCGTGAGCACGTGCGTCCACTGCCACCCATTGCAGTATGCTATTTCATCACGCTTCAAATTAATTTTTTTTACTTCTACTTTTGAAACACATTTTGGCTTACAAAAAGTTGCAAAAATAGGGCTTCCCTGGCGGTGCAGTGGTTGCGCGTCCGCCTGCCGATGCAGGGGAACCGGGTTCGCGCCCCGGTCCGGGAGGATCCCACGTGCCGCGGAGCGGCTGGGCCCGTGAGCCGTGGCCGCTGAGCCTGCGCGTCCGGAGCCTGTGCTCCGCAACGGGAGAGGCCACAGCAGTGGGAGGCCCGCGTACCGCGCAAAAATAGTACAAAGAATTCCTGTATACCCTTCATCCACCTCCCTCACATCTTAACCAAATTGCACAAAGTAGGAAGTTGACCCAGATGCCCTGCTACTATTATCCTATTGGGTGGGCCAAAAAGTGCCTCCGGTTTTTTAGGTAAAAATAAAAGACACATTTTTCATTTTCACCAAGAACTTTATTGAACAAAGTATTCCCCCTTTTGTCGTTCCGCTACACTGCCTTCTGCCATTTTTCAGGCAACGTCGTAATCCCATCTTCCCAAAACTTTTTATCTTTTGGAGCAAAGAACTGTTCCAGGTGCCTTATACAGTGGTGCCTTTTACAGTCTTCCAGGGAATTGAATTTTTTTCCATTAAGAGAATTTTGTAAAGACTTAAATAAATGGAAATCCGAAGGTGCAGTGTCTGGTGAACACGGTGGATGGATCAGAACTTCCCAGCCGAGCTGTGACAGTTTTGGCCCGGTCATCAAAGAAACATGCGGTCTTGCGTTATCCTGGTGGAAGATTATGCATCTTCTGTTGACTAATTCTGGACACTTTTCATCGAGTGCTGATTTCAGCTGGTCTAGTTGGGCGCAGTACTTGTTGGAATGAATCGTTTGGCTTTCTGGAAGGAGCTCATAATAGAGGACTCCCTTCCAACGCCGCCACAGACACAACACCACCTTCTTTGGAGGAAGACCGGCCTTTGCTGTCGTTGGTGGTGGTGCATTTCGCTTGCCCTGTGATCTCTTCTGTTCCACATTATTGTACAGTATCCAGTTTTCATCGCCTGTCACAATTTGTTCTAAAAACAGAACGTTTAAGTAGAGAATCGCATGCGGAAATACGGTCAAGAAGGTTTTTTTCCGCTTAGCTCACGTGGAACCCAAACATGAAAGTGATTCACATAACCAGACCTGGTGCAAATGATTTTCAGCGCTTGATTCGGATATTTTGAGTATGTCGGCTCTCTCCCGCGTGGTATAACATTGATTGTTCTCAATCAATGTCTCGATTTGATCGCCGTCAACTGCAGTTGGTCTACCCGACCATGGCGCATCGGCCAGCAAGGAATCTCCAGCACGAAACTTCACAAACCACTTTTGACACGTTCGATCAGTTACAGCACCTTCTCCGTACACGGCACAAATCTTTCTGTGCATTTCACTTGTGTTTTTACCTTTCTTGAAATAATAAAGCATAATATGCTGAAAACGTTGCTTTGTTTCTTCCACCTTCAATATTAAAATGGCTACACAAAAATTCATCAATTTTGATAAGTCTTTTTTTTAAATGCACGCTGACATGACAGCTGTCACATACAGTCTAACAAAATTGTTTCCAATGAAGTTAAAGACCACTAAGTGCTACTAGAGCCATCTTAAGGAAAAAAACCAGATGAACCTTTTGGCCCACCCGGTACTTTCTGATCTCACAACCTTATGGGTGAGAGGTGATATCTTGGTGTGATTTTAGTTTATGTTTATTTTATTATGAGTGAAGTGCAGTACCTTTTCTTATGTTTGAGAGCCAAGTATTTTCTTTCCTGGTTTTCCTGTGCCCATTGTTCTTTTGATTTGTTTTTCTTCTTTCAAATTAACCAATTTTTCTTTTCCTCTAATCAGCTTCTTTTAACATCTGTATTAGAGTATAATTGCTTTACAATGGTGTGTCAGTTTCTGCTTTATAACAGAGTGAATCAGCTATACGTCTACATATGTCCCCATATCTCCTCCCTCTTGCGTCTCCCTCCCTCCCTCCCTCCCACCCTCCTCTAATCAATTTTAAGAAGTGCTCACTGTGTCAGGGCAAGTAGCCCTTTGTGTCATGAATTGCAAATATTATTTTCCCTAACTTTTTGTGTTTTGAGTTTGCCTGGAGTATATTTTGACATGTACAAAAGTTTTTATATTTATATATATTGAATTCATCCATCTTTTGTGGTGTCTGGATTTTTAATCTTAGATTTCCTTCAAGGTTATAAAGTATTTCTTCCATATGTCCTCCTATGCTTCTGTTTTTCACTGTAAATCTTCAATGCATTTGGAGTTTGTCCTGTCATAGGATGTGAAGGTTCCAGACCTTCAGGTTACCAAGGTATCCTGTGGCCTTGTTTTGAGAAGTCTTACCTTTTTCCCAGTGCTTGAGCTGGCACCCTGTATCATGCACCAAATTCCCAGATGCTTTGGGTCTGTGTTCCCATTTCCTCGTATGTCATTAGTCTGTCCCTTAGAGCCCACACCAAACATGAACAGGTGAGTTCTTTGAAATCTTCCCATTACTTTAAATAAACAAAACAAAATGGCATTATATCAAAGTCTAAGCAAAGCTAATTCCTGTGCTTACATGTAGGTAAATGAGACAGCACAGTCCTGAAGGTCACTGAGTGTTTGGCGTGGGGTAGAAGGCGGATGGCCCCCTCCATCGCGCACCCAAAAGTGGGTAAAAAAATGAATATCCGTTCAAGAAGTCATTACGGCGGCCTCGCCTGGACCCCCCTCCGCATCCTGCCGGCTGTGTTCTTGGGTGCAGGAGGAGGGTAAGGATGCCTGGTGGGAAACTTGAATGAAAATAGTGACAACATTTTTTTTTAAAGATTTTTTTTGATGTGGACCGTTTTTAAAGTCTTTACTGCATTTGTTACAATATTGCCTCTGTTTTATGTTGTGGTTTTTTTGGCCGAGAGGCATGTGAGATCTTAGCTCCCCGACCGGGGAGCGAACCCGCACCCCCTGCATTGGAAGGCGAAGTCTTAACCACCGGACACCAGGGAGGTCCCAGTGACAACATTCTTTTAATGGGGGTGGGGGGAACATTTTGGAAAGTATGTAAGAGTTCCCTGAAGAACTTTCTTTAGTAAGTTTAGCTTCTGGTCTTTAGGAAATCTGTATCATTTAGAAATCTTGTCCTTGCTCACGTGACACAGTGAAACCTCAATGGTTGACAGAGATCGTTACTGGTTTCCCCCTAAGCACTTGCTCCTCTGGAGAAAAGGGTCAGTGCAGTGTCTGGCTCGGTCGCCCTGCGCTGTCTGGCTCTCCTTGGTCTCCGCACGAGGGGCGGCACGCACAGGGTCAAGGCTAGGGACTCCCAGCTCAGCGGGCTTGCAGTTCTCACTGCACTTGTGCACCGGGCACACATGTGCGCATGGCACACCTGCGCGCATCCCGACTTCTCTGGCGTGACTGGGGACAGTGCAGTGTCATCCTGGCGTTAGGACGGAAGGTGACGATGCAGGAGGAGCCTTAGCCTTGTCTGTATCCCCAGTAAGTGCTGAGTAAGTGACAGCCAGTTCCTTGGTCTGTTTCCTTTCCTCGGTGTGTGTGGCTCCGCGGCACAGAATTCCTGGACTCGTGGGCCGAAGGTGAAGGTGGGCGGGGCAGGGCTGAGGGTAGATAAGAGAGGGACAGGTACGTGTGAGGAGCACGCAGAAGGCTGGTCCCGGTGAGGAAGGTTCGCCCACGCGTTCCAGGGTCTGACTTTGGTCTCTCTGAGAGGATGGCGGGGCGTCTGGGCTCGGCGCTCGTGAAGATGCCGCCGGGAGCAGGATCCCGCGTGATCAAGTGTCACGTGTGGCGGGGTGTTTCGGTTGCTGTCTCTTGTCCACAAGAATGATCTTCAAGACAGCGCGTATTGAACACACATCATTAGAAAGGACTTGCACCGAGACGGGAAGCCGTCAGTGGGAGAGCACCTCGCTGCCGCACACGCAGAGCTCGAGCGGGGTGATTATGTGCGTTCACGGCTGGTTGGCTTGACCTGCCGGACTCTCCGGTGGCCTGGAAGGAGAGGAGGCCTGGAAGATTGGAGCCGGCGGATGTTCTGATTTTCTAAACGGAGGGAAAAGCAGGATCAGGAGAGAGACTACTGCACAGATTACAGAGTGGGGGTGAAGCCGGGAGGCCTGTGGGCGTCTCTGCCAGCCCCCGACTCCCTGTGGCTTGGTTCCGCAGGCAGCTGGGTCAGCTTGGACCCCCTTGTGAACGCAGCCCTAGGTCTAGATGTCACCCTACCTGCTCGCCTTGGACCCTCCCTGCTGCCCTGGGCCGCTGGCTCCTTGGGGGTGGCCGGTGGTCACCCGCCCTCGCCGTGCTCTGTGGGACCCCGGCCCCATCCGCTGACCAGCTCCCTTGCCTCCCTGCATGCTCTTGTGACACAGCGCATGGTTGAGGGACAGTGCGTTTTTACTTTCATAGTCTGTTCACACACACACAGGGTGTAGGACGTTCACAGAAAGAAAAGGAGAAGGTCCGAGGGACAGAGTGGTGAGAGGCCCTAGTCCAGGGCTGGCTCCAGGGCACAAAGGAAACACGGCGAGTGCCCCTCCTGCCCCCACGTCCTCTCACCGCCCCCCCCCCCAATGGCTTCTCTCTTTTTTGTCTTTTTTCCTTCTTACTTTTTTAAACCGTTGTATTGCACAGTTTTTAAAACACTTTTTAATTTTTTATTTTCTTTTTGGCTGCACCACGTGGCCCGTGGAGCTTCCCCGACCGGGGATCGAACCCGAGCTCCCTGCAGTAGAAGCGCAGAATTTTAGCTACTGGGACCGCCAGGGAGGTCCCCCCCAGCAGCTTCTTACCTCCACGGGATGGCAGGAGCTGCTGGGGTTGTTCGGGTCGTCTCCGGAGGCCCAGTTCAGAGGTGGGGAGTTTGGGGCAGGGTGGCCCTCTGTTCACCCCCCCTCCCCCTCTGGCCCTTTATATTGGGATACTAGTACAGGGGACAAAGTAGCCTTTTCTTTGAGCACCTACTATGGACCTGGAACTTTGCCAGGTACTTTGTATGCTATTTAGTATTTACAGCAGATATGCAAGGTAATGCTTTTCTCCTTGTCCTCCATCTTATAGGTGAGAAAACCGAGCTTTAGAGACAGGCATTTTGTCGAAAGGCAGGCCAGTCGGGGACGGAGCTGGCATCTCTCGCACCCAGGTGACTCGCCCGTCTCCCTACGCGGGAGGACTGTGGCGTGCGGTGGTAGCTGATAGGATGGCCGTCCCCAGAGTGAGGTCTGCTGTTTGCTTCCTCCCAAGGATGGTCTCAGGTGTGTCCTGCCCTTGACCATGGTCTGAACAGCAGTGTGGACAGAGACCTGGAAACCGGCGTGTGGGGTTTGCAGGTGAGGAACGGGTGGAGGGATGGGCTCATCCAGGGCCGAGGCAGAAAGAAAACTCTCGAGAAGCTGGAGCGCTGGAGGGGACGTGGACCAGGAGGGTCAGGGAAGTGCCCGTGTCCTCTGCTTGCTCTCAGAAGACACCTGCCAGGGGCAGTGTGAGAGGCCGTGCGGGTGGGCTGCTGCCTATGCGATGCGTCTCGGGCGGCGCTGGCGTGAATTTCGCACCGTGAGCGTCTCCACTCCCTGCAGGGATGTCCCCACCGAGGCCACGTGTCACATACAGAGGTGATGGAGGGTGACCCCCAGGGGCCTGAGCTCCCCTGTTTGGGCTCTTACCGTCCACTCGTCTGTGTGTCTGCTTTGTGGAGGCAGAGCCTACGCCTGGGTTGCCTGTTGTGTGTCCGGCACCCGGCCCAGTGCTCGGAGGGCTTCAGGAACACTTATGGGGTGGCTTATCTTGAAGTCCATCCAGAAGAGAGAACACTTAGGAAACCTGTCATTTTTCAACTTAGGCAGGTTTCGCTTGCAGAAGAGGCCCTAAGGGACCCTGCAGTTCCTCTCACTGTTGGAAGGTTAGTCTCGGGAAGGAGAGATCAGACCTGCTTTCTAGTCCACCATAAGTTACTTTTTATGTAAAACGATTATGTTCATAGATACACTGTTTGCTTGTCTCCTTAGAGTTTTCTTTTTTAATTCTAAGGCAGATATTAGCAGGTATTTTGGATAGCACACATCTGCTTTAGAAGTTATCTAGAAAAGTTTAACTGAATTTTTTTTAGGGGAGTTTTCTTGCAGCAGCTACAATAAAGAAGCACCACTGTGTCATCCCACGTTTGACTTTAGCCCCTCGCTGGACCGAGTCCCTTAAGAAGGACGGCATCTGTGCTGCGCCTTATTTACATACAGTGTTTGCACGGATCAGATGTGCATCACATTTCCATTGAATAAGTGTGACTTTATTTTTATCAACGAGGTGACTGATACTGTCTCCAAGGAAACCCAGCATCCGAGGCCAAGTGGCAGCCTCCACAGCGCGCAGCGGGTAAGGTGCAGACTGGGCTGTGCAGCCACTGGAAGAGGTTCCTTGTGTCCTTTGTCACATGCGGAGGCGTGGCCGGCCTCATCACCTGGGTGACTCTTCTTTCAGACAAGCCTGGGGTTCGATATTGAGCCTTTGGAGAGAAATGCTTTTGACTCGACCCTTCTCACTTGCTCTCCCTTTTCTCTGCAACAGTGGTTCTTCCCTGGGGCTGGTGTCACAACCAACTCCAGATGGTCCGATACAGCAGGTCTCGGTGGGATCCGCGTGCAGTGAACAGGCAGGGGGGACCCTTTCCGTCTCTGGAACGTGTGGTTTGAACACGCCGGTTTCAGCTCTTGCACGTCACCTGAAGATACCTTGTGTCTTGCTGACTTGTAAATCTGAGTAATGGACCGCAAGGTACAGGGGAGATTTATCCTATTCCCTTACTGCCCTGTCTCTGCTTGCACAGTTTCACAGAACAAATGGCATGCATGGAGACGGTGGTGAATTTCAGGGTTTACTGATTTCAGGGTGTCCTGCATAAGGGGTTGGCCAGGGAAATGATGAATTCAGAGAAGCCTTGAAATCTCGTCTGGATTCTGTTTCCTCTGCGCACAGAATGGCGTGGTGGAGCCCAAGTTTGTCACTTCGCTGCGCGCGTAAATGAATGGATCGCGGCTTTTCTCTGACGCGTGCAGGGGATGAGGATTATCTAAGGAGACCTGGCTGCACGAGGACGTGGGCTTTCTTTCTGCCAAGTGATCGTTGAAATGTTTCCTTTGTGCCCAGCTGAAAAGCTGGGCATGTAGATTTTCATGCTCTTGTTGGGTTTCAGCTCTGGAAGTGCTTACACAGCTAATCTGGCATTTGCAATTATTTCCACTTCAAACTCCGCAGGAGGCTCTTTGGGGATATTCAGACAGAAATGACTTAATTGGATTTCAGCCCAGACACAGTATTTAAATGGCTTTATGGATGACATCAGTTGGGCAGCTGCCATGGGAAGTCATCTGTACGTTTTTGAGCTTTAGAGTTTAGAAGTCCTCTTTGATTCATTCAGTCTCTCTCATTGGCTTCTTGCGAATTTATATAGTAAAAGAAATACTCAAGAAAAATAAATTTATAGCAATAAAATGAAGACATATGGCTCGTAAGCAGAACCATCATTTGGTTTTGGCATAGATGTGCTGCTTTCTGTGTTGACGGCTCCGTGTCGATACTGAAGGGCTGGTTCAGGTAGTTGTGTAAGGGATTTGGGGTCTCTCGGTTTGAAGTTTGGGAGAAGAGGCTTCTGGACTCTGGGGCGCTGAGTGGGCCAGGCATTGCACAGCAGTTGCATCAGATCTTACAGATATCCCTGAGGAAGTGGAAGTTTATTGGATGATGAACGTCTGATGAGAGTCATTTTGCCGAGAGCCTGCCATGTTGCCGAGAGCCATATGGACACCAGCATGTGGACATCCCTTCCTAGAGGCACGTCTGTCTGCACAGCCTTTAAAAGGGGAGTTTGGTTATAAAAGAGCGATGGCTGCAGGAATGGAGGACATTCCTGTAGAACGTTCCAGAAGATGGGGCGGTTGAGTTCATTCCTGGGCGATGAGTTGGATTTGGCTGGACAGCGGTTTTGGGAGAGACTGGAGGTAGGAAGCTGTTCCCCCGGTGGCGGAAGAAATAGCAGACATAAAGGCACGGAGTTGTGAAAGCAGCTGGCGTATGGGGAAGATGTGGGTGAATACACTTTGACCGTTTTCAGAATATTCAAAAGCCCCTAATTATACTTTAAAAACACAGGGACATTAAAATTTCTATTCAGTTGGAGTAATCGTAAATCTGTTCTCTGCAAGTTACATTTTTATAACCGTCAGCCTTTTTTTTTTAATGGGAAAATTTAGTTTATTCAACTCCCTTTTCATTCTATACTTTGTGGAATTTTTATGGAATACATTTATGGGATGCTGTAATCTACACGAGCGTCAACCGTGCGCAAAAATGGAGGAGACACATCACGTTGACTCGTTACCCATCAGAGGTGAAGTAGGGCAATGTGAAGTGAGATGTTTTTTCACGGCTTCTTAGAACCAAATCCATTCTGCAGGAGGCTTCTCGGTGACCAGTAATTTATACAATTTAAAAAAATAAGCCAACCTTCCCACGAAATCTTTCCCGACCTTTTGCTGCAGAGCTTAATAGTTCTGTCCTCCCGGGGGCTGCTCAGATGGCAAAGGTCATGCATGGGCTATTCCCGGTCTTTATTTCCCCATCACCTTTATCTAATTGCTGTAAAAACCCTATCCTCCACCCTCATGGTGAGAGGCCTGTTCTGTTTCTTAAAAGGCCGGCCATGTGATGTGATCTAGGACACAGGTGGGTGTGCGACACGCCAGATCCCTGGAGCCCTGTAATCCATTTTGTCCACGCAGTCTGCTCAGCGATGGGAGGGAGGGAGGGGCAGGCTCCCCGTGTCCGGCCGGGCTTCCGGCAGAGGATGGAGTGGAGGAGGGCAAGGAAGGGAGGACAGAGTTGATCTCACGGCTTCCATCTTAATTACCCGAGTGTGACATAGTGTGAACGTGTTTCAGAAAAGAATCCAATTAACAGCAAAATAATACCTCCCCCCTGATTCCACCCAAGTTTATTAGTTGTAACCCCTCTTAACACAACCTGGTCTGGGCTCCCTGCCTGCTTTCCAAGATTCTATTTTTAAAAAGTGTGTGTGTGTGTGTGTGTGTATGGCCTTTCTTGCAGTTTCCCTCATTCTTTCAGTCCTTCATCCCCAAAAGGTTAAGGGACGTGAACTTCAGCAAAATAATCAAAATAGTGCCTCCACAGACTCACAGACGGGCCCTTTGGATCACCTGGTGTCTAAGTTATCTCGGATAAGAATTCAGTGTCTGTGTGTGTGTCTTTCTTCCTTTCTGTCTGTCTTTCCTTCTGTCTGTCGTTTTCAACAAAAGGGGTTTTATTCTAGTGTGTTTTTGTGTCGAAGGTTTATTTTGGTCAGCATGCTTTTTATTAGTGGTGTAATTATCTGGACAGCAATGAAATCCTGCAGGCACTTCATAGAGAACGCGGGTGACCCTTTTAAAATGTTTTATGTAATTAGACTGTCTAGTTATGGCGTTGAGATGTATACACACACACATATGTATATATGCTGATTCTGAAAACTACGGTTTGGGTTAGTGGAAAGAGCTTGAGACAGACACCTGTCAGGACTTTTGGAGGATGGAGGACTATTCTATTGACGAGGCTAACGTCAACTATATACACAAAAGCTTACAAACATCAGAATTGGTGTTACTGATGTAATTCCTGTCTGCTAGAATTCTGAGGCAGCGACTATAAAATTTAAGTCCCTATTAAGATTTGCATTATGACTTCCTTGTCGTGGTATTTTAGATGAGCTTTAATACGTTTTTGGTACCACATCATCAATTTTGGATAATTCTCACGTCCCGTCCACCCCCATGTGCTGATCTCACAGCTACAGGTTGGAGCAGAGGGGCCCTCGTCACGGAAGAGGACACAGAGGCACAGGACCACCGGGGCGTGTGGTGGCTGAGCCGGGCCTGGGACCCATGGCCTTGTGCCACTTTGGTCCCGGTGTGTGTGGTTGACCCACTGCTGGCAGTTTTGTTCTCAGTCCTGGAGGACTTGTCTCCCTCAGGCTGTTCACAGAGTTAGAAACTTGTACTTTTTCTGCCCCGTTTTCATTAATCAACTTCTGATCCACAGATACAATCAACTGATAACCAGTGTTATCGTTTAAAATCGATTCCAGCCCATTGCGGAAAAATTTGATGGCTTCCTTTTCAGGACAGCTTTATCTTGAGTAAGAGTCCGAATTTCAGGGGGACCTCCTGACACGTGGAACCCCGCATCTGACCGTCAGCACTGAGGCCTGGCGGGGCCGCTGCGCGAGGGGTGATGAGAGGTGGGTGGGTCTTCTCCCTGGAAGCCCGGGTGTCAGATCCAGAAGCGTTTTCTAAGCCGTCCAGTGCCTGTCCACACGAGGCAGGAACCAGGGTTCATCTTCAGCCGGGTCATTCAAGGAGACTTTTGTGTAGCTCTGTTCCGTGTCTGAAACCAGCATCCTCCCACTCAAATCAAGTTTTCCACCAAGTCGTTGAGTAGATGTGAAATACAGCTAGTTCTGCGGGAGGTCAGCGAGGCCGTGCTGGCCCAGGTGGGCCTGGTCGGGGGGCCATCCTGGTGTTCATTCTGAGCTGGGCGACCACCGGGGCCACCGAGGGGTCTGGTCTGGAGAGTGGTGTCCCATTGGGACGGGGAAGAGGCCGAAGAAAGGGCCTATAATAATCATGGCTTGTTTTTTCTTTTTAATAAAAGAATAGAGACGTTTGCCTTTAGCTCTGTCTGCAGATCAGGGGTCTGGGTGGTTCCCTGGGTGTGTTTTGCATAAAGTATGAGGTTCAGGCCTGGTGCTCGCCTGCTGTAACCTGGGCCTCTTCAGCTTGTGTGCAGTGTTCAGCAGTCAGATAATGTTACTCAGTAATTTGTTTTTCTGCATTGACATCTAAGAGAAACAGTACCTTTGTTTTTAGTTATCTATATAATTTATTTAAAAAAATGTTTGTTGAGGTGTAAAGTTGACTTACAATGTTGTGTTAATCTCTGCTGTACCGCCAAGTGACACAGTTGTACACATATATACGTTCTCTTTTCATATTCTTTTCCATTATGGTTTAATCCCAGGAGATTGGATATAGTTCCCTGTGCTATGCAGTAGGACCTTCTTGTTTATCCATCCTATACAGAATAGTTTGCATCTAGTAACCCCAACCTCCCGGTCCGTCCCTCCCCCACCTCCCCTCCTCCTTTCTCAACTTCAGGTGGGGTGTGTGGTCATGGGCTTGAGTCTTAGAAGCCTTGTGATGCTGTCCCTCCCTGATTTGAGGGGCTGAAGCAGGCCCCCCCGGCGTGGCAGACACTCCAGACAGATGGTGGCGACAGATGACCTGGGCCCGAGTCTCGAGGCTCTGGCCCTTTAGTGGTGATCTTCGTGGGCAGAAAGGGGGCTTTGCAGTCAGACAGCCCTGGGCTCGGATCCTGGCTGTGGCCTGAGGGCCTGGTGGCTTCGTTCCTGAGCCGATAGTCAGGTGTGTGTCCCAGCGTTGCCGTGAAGGTGGAGCCGCCAGGGCTGTGTCCTCTGGGGCCTGTCCAGGCGCTTCTCCCCAGCCTGCCTCTGTTTCTGCGAGTCAGGAGGAGGGAGGCTGGTCTCTGCAGGGAGCCTTTTGGCAATTCTAGTCCTCTGGGCAGCTCGGCCAGCTGGGAAGTAGGCAGGGCAGCGTGTCCAGTGACCCCCGGGCCTCAGCAGAAGGGCACGGGCCTCTCATTAACCCTGAAGACTCCACTGCAGGGAAGCCCGTTAGTGGTGGACGCCAACGCGGGACGGCCACGCGCACGGAGCTTCGGGGAAACTGCCCAGACTCCCCAGAAGACCAGCTGGGGGCAGGCAGCCCGGGCAGCCTCGCCGGTGTGGGCGCTCAGCCAGACGCCCCCCGAGGCTGTGGAGAACCCCCGGTCGGGCCTGGGCTTTCCAAAACAAAGTTGAGGAAAAGAAAACCTCATTGTTGCAGGGAATTCAGATATCGCGTGGATTTTGCATTGGTAAAGTGATTGGGATCCAGATCAGTGTGGAGAAAGAGGTGCATTTGGTATGCGTGTTAATTCCTTTCCACTCCTTCCTCCTCCTCTCTTATTTCTGTGGGGAGATGCAGGTGATGCTAGTGGAGAAATATCTTTAAAGACGAGCGTGCACCGTTCCATGTGTCCCCTCCCGCCGGAGCGGGCTGTGCGGAGTCCTTGAGTGACCTCTCGGGTGAGGGCCTCCACGGTCCCAGAGACCTTGAAGTGTTTGCAGTCGGAGGTGGTTTTCTGCACAAAAGTGTACGCTTGCCTGATGGATTTGATCACAGGTTGTAATGAAGACCTGATCTGAAATGCTCATCCTTAACAGAGGTCGTGAATAAGCCCATAACCCACGTTAAGCGTGGTAGTGGGCAGACTGCATGTAGACCCAGCAAGAGAGCGGTTTTGGTCTCTGTGTTCATTTCTGTCTAAGGCGTGTGCTTCGTTCATTGACGCTTGGTCAGTGAAATGCTTTTCTCAAGGAAAACGCTGCCCCTCCATCTCTCACAGTCAGTCCCCAGGTGGCCGGGGCATCTTTACGTGAACTTGAAGCAGAGTCCGTGTTTGGGGCTTCTCCATTAGCTCAGAGCCTGCACCTTTGTCTGGCTTTTCCGCCACACCGAGTGTCAGAGGACGGGGCTTCCAGAGCCAGGCCATCGTGCTTTTGCACTGGGCGGGTAAATGCTCCCGCACTAAGTTTGCTACGGGCGCGGTGGGTTTAGAGCTTTGGAGGCCTGCATTCCTCACTCTAAAGCCTGCTAAGGAGAGCCTTTCACCTCTCTGAGATCGTTAAGCCCCGTGTAATAAAAGTGGGTGTTCATATCTAACCCAGGTGGTTATTGGGAGTGTTAAATAACAGCCCCTGTGAGAGCAGTGTGCGTGCGGAAGGCAACCCAGACAGCCGTCCAGAGGCCCACGGGCATTGGCTTGGGGACATCTGACTCAGGCGCGTTCACTTTTCAATGAACAATTGAAAACTACAACTTAAGTCCAGAAGGACCTATGAAAATACTAATACAGCGCTGTGCTTGTCGGCACAGCTGTGTTTAGCTGGTGGCTTTCTCCAGTAAACGGCACGTGTAAGGCCCACGGTGAGAAACCAGAATCCTTGGTCAGGACCCCCAAGTCCAAATACCAGAACGTCTGTTTCTGCAGAACCTGTCGTGTTACTGTAAACACTCGGCAGAGAGAAGGGCGCCTTCATCCTGTTGTATGTCTAACATCTTGTCCCCATCTCGTATCCCCGCTGTGTTTGCCTGGTGCCTTGTCCTGTGTTAAATCGTACGTTTAAAAAGAATCATGCAAGCCCTTAAAATAATGCCAGAGAATGCATAAAGAGGAATTCATTTTTTAATCAAAATTTATGAACTTGCCTTATAACGTTTTTATGAAAGCCCTATTGAATTATCCTTTTCTATTTGACTAAAATAGAATTCGACTTTTCTGTGGGATATTTAACGTTTTGGGTCATCATCATGCTGGGGGTGAATTAATAGATCTCGTCTGAGTGAACTGTCAGGATGGATCCCTTCTGGGTCTGAAGCGTAATTAAAGATGAACAGTGAACCCCCTCGGAGGTCCACAGAGCCTCAGGGTCCCCTGAAATGATAGGTTGGGACTGGAAATGGTTACCCAGGTGTGGTGGCCATGAGGTGACAGCAAGCTCCACGGCCAGGAGGGAGGGGACTGCGGGTCCCCTCTGTCAGCTCCTCGGCTTGACTTCCTTGTACTTTCGGGATGCTGTCCTCAGATTCCTGCAGGGATTTTTTTTTTTTTTTAATTTTTATTGGAGTATCACTGATTTACAATGTTGTGTTAGTTTCAGGTGTACAGCGAAGTGAATCAGTTATACATATACATGTATCTCTTCTTTTTCAGATTCTTTTCCCGTAGAGGTCATAACAGTATTGAGCAGAGTTCCCCGTTCTGTACAGTAGGTCCTTGTCAGGTGTCTATTTTATACAGAGTAGTGTGTGTATGTTCACCCCAGTAAGCACAAAGCTGTGGGTTGGGGGGAAGGGGTGCACCTCTCTCAGTGAACAGCTAGTGCAGGAGGCGGACTCTCTAAAGGATAGCCACGCTCTGTAATTCTTCTCCCTAATTAGGCTCCCGGACAGGCTTTTTGAGTTTCCACTTGGCAGCTGCTCTTTTCTGTTCGGCAGTCTTTGAGGCCATGGGCAGGGGCGTTGGGGCGAGGGGGCTGGGAGACACCTGGCAGCTTAGGTCCCTCGGCCATGGCCAAGGGTCCCCAACCCTCCGAGCCGGCCCAGGGCCTGGAAGGTGGAGCAAGGTGAGGGCCTTTCTGTTCGGGTTGAGGTCAGTAAATATAAAGCATCTTTTTTCTGGGGTCTATTAAAACTAATGGTTTCAGGCAAATAAATAATCAGTTATTTCTCAAGCAGTGACTTAGACTCAAACAAGCAAGCGGTCCTAATAGACGGTTCTTTCTGTTTCTTTTCAGATTTCCTATGTTCCTTTTCTACAGGTGATTTCCCGGATCATAATTCTCGGCTGAGGTTTGAGTTGGGTTTGAGAATCTGGAGAATTCCTGCAGCTTGGTGACTCCGGGGGTGCTGTCAGTTGAAGAATTCACTTGCTGAGGAGCTCCGTGCTGTGCGTCCTCTCTCGTAACTGAGTGCCGAAGGTGAGTGCGGCTTCCTGCCTAAAACAGACGGGAGGACTTGCTGCTTTTGCCTCAGATGCCCGCTCTGCATTAGTAGAATGGCAATAAATGTAGCTCTGATTTGTTGAGCCTCGTAAAATGTAAGTTTCCAACGGATCTGGTTCAAAAATTAGACTCACCGTTCCTGCTTTGGCACGTGGGGGCCTCAGGTGGCTAGGGAGCAGGGCAGTGGGCACATCCAACCTGTGAGCCACCCTAGTGCCTCTCCTCCTGGGCCGGACAGGTAGTCTTGGGTCTGGAGGAGCCGGGCCTCCTGTGTGCCGCCTGGGCCGGGGTGGGGTGGTCCAGGATATATAGGCGCTGTCTGCAGGGTGAGCTCCATCTAGTGAAGCCTTCATTCCAATTTGGATGCTGGGAAGATAAGTCTACGTCAAGACACGCAAATAGATAAGGATTCTGAGGAAGGGTTTGTATGAGAAATCTGCTCGTGCGTTAAAATCGTGCCTGTGTTACAGCGTGTGGATTGAGATCATAGCAGACACTGGACAAAAGCATGTGTTGTAACAGACATTTCTTAGCCCTGACGAATGGTTTGGGACATTTGATTTAGATTATAAGAGATGCTGTCTAATGGTTCAGTTCATCTGGGGTCCCCGCTCTGGCTGGGCAGTAGAAGTGCTTTATGAGAAGGTCCAGTTTCACCTTCAGAGCGTTGCCCCGAAGTGTAGGGGTGACACCCAATTTATGAGCTTTCCTTCAAAACCTTATTTTGCTTCCATTATTCACAAATTGCTTTGAACTATTCTATTTCTTTTTTAAAATTTTTATTTTACATTGGAGTGTAATTGATTTCCAGTGTTGTGTTAGTCTCAGGTGTACAGCCAAGTGATTCAGTCATACATATATATGACTGAATATACATACACACACTCACACATACCCACCTTTCCCCTTTGGTAACCATCAGTTTGGCTTTAAACTATTCTTGGACGTATAACTTTGGACTATAAAATCTCTTGGTTTGATTGCTGTAGATTTCTTAGTTTAATGTAAGTTAGAATTTTCCTTCATTTGGTCTAAAACTACTACTAAAAGTTTTGTAAGTCAGGTTTTTCTCCTCAACCACTTTTTTTTTTTTTTGGAACCACTTTGATTTCAGTGACGTTCCCCTTTGGTGTGTGGTGATCAGAAGGGCATATGGAATCAATATGTAGTGTTTCATAGGGTAAGATGATGAATTCTCCTTTATGATTTCTTTGGAGCAAACGACAGTCTCCCACCTGTTTAAAGCGGGGAGGCGTCCGTTATGATTTCCAGGTCTGGGTCCTGGTTTGGAATTGAGAGCCTAGAGCTCATCTCAGCAGCTGATCCAAGCCCTCCCCCTTACTGTGTCCCTGTGAGTGACCCTGAGGTCCCCCTTCCCCCAGGACATTGCTGGTTTTCACTGGCTTTACGTCCCCCCAGGCGCTGGTCGGACCCTCCAAGGTTTCTCTTCCAGGCCTTATATGGGTGGAACGCCTTTGGGTGTTTCATGTCTGATCCTGGGAGGTTGCCATTACATAAAAAAGTCTTGGCTATGACCATTCACTTTTT
Organism: Physeter macrocephalus; assembly: GCF_002837175.3. Lineage (NCBI taxonomy): Eukaryota > Metazoa > Chordata > Mammalia > Artiodactyla > Physeteridae > Physeter > Physeter macrocephalus. The sequence goes on from NC_041225.1 coordinate 23,165,236, forward strand.
TCAATAGCCATTGAAGTGGAACCTTTTAAAAACTTGGGGGCTTCCCTGGTGGCGCAGTGGTTGCGCGTCCGCCTGCCGATGCAGGGGAACCGGGTTCGCGCCCCGGTCTGGGAGGATCCCACGTGCCGCGGAGCGGCTGGGCCCGTGAGCCATGGCCGCCGGGCCTGCGCGTCCGGAGCCTGTGCTCCGCGACGGGAGAGGCCACAACAGAGGGAGGCCCGCATACCACAAAACAAAACAAACAAAAAAAAAACTTGGTCGTTTATAAATGCAGTCACGTATTAATCAGTTTGTCAGATTTCATGGGAATATAAGCCAGGAATTAGCTCAAATCCTGGAATCTGGTCATCAGAATTCTTTAGTGATTCATCAGTCATGGAGTCTGACAGGACTTCTTTAGAAGGTCTTGGTCATGGGTGACGTTAATAGACTCTCAGTGACTGTCAGGGTCCTCTTCCAGAAAGTGGGGAGTCGGGGAAGTCACACGCTTAATTGGGGCAGTCTGTTCTGCACGATTGCCCAGGAGAAGCCTGTTACCATCACACAAACAAGAGTCGATGCCTGGGTACCGCTAGACGGACAGTCATACGTAGATTATCACGCGGGTATACTTACAAAAATATTTATATGCACGTAATTTTAAGTAATTACTCCTATAAGTTTATGAGAGCCACACCAAAGCCCTGATTTACTTATTAAAAATTACTTTCATGGTTTTGGAAACTGTCCAGTGGGAAAACCACTAGGGCTCTCCATTCGTGTAATAAATATTGACTGTGAGCACAGCTGGATTCTGGGCTGTCTTTCCAGCAGTGACTGTTTTCGCAGCTACAAAAATAGAAGAAATACAGTTCCAGACTCTCTCTCGTGGCCTTGTGGGATGGGGTGCGGCCCTGACGGCTCTGGGGCTCTGGTGACAGCTGCAGTCAGGCTCTTAGAGCAAGTTTCCAATGCCCGAGGCGGGGTAAACTGGGTGAGTTTTAAAGAAGCGGGGAGTGGGGCCGAGGCGTCATGGGTCCCGCGGCACAGGGCAGGCTGGGTGGCTTAGCGGGTAAGCGGTCTCCGCATCGTTTAAGCAGTAACGGGTGGGAACCCGCACGTGCTGCTGGGTCAGGGGTCTTTGATGTGCCCGCAGGAAAAGTGACGGCTTGGCCAGCCTGTCACTTGCCCTGTCCTGGAAAGAAAGGAAAGCTGTGCCGACCTGGTAAAGTGCTGCGTGAGGGGTCAGCCTCGGAAGCGTTTCCCCGCTGCCGGGCACCCCAAGCTGGTGCCGTCTCAGCCCGCCTACCCCTGGGGCTGGGCCGAGGGGCGCGGTCTTGGGGACGGATGTCTGAGCTGCATCTCAGATGAGGGGGTCCCTGAGCCCCCTGTGTCCAGGGGCTGCATTTCCCTGCTCTGTATTCTTGTCTCCCAGCTCACTCCTCCATGTGTGTACGCACGCACACACACACACACACACACACACACACACCCCACACACTCTGAAATTACGGACTTCAGAACTCCCTGGCTTGACCTTGCCTGATACAGGGGGAGTGGAGCTCATGGGAGGAGCGTGGCCGTAAGCCCCTTCCTTTTCCACTGGAATGAACTTGACAGTGTATAGTCTGCGCTTAATTCTTCCCTGGATAACTGAACACTGAGTGTGATTCACTGTTGTGGGAAGCTGGCTGGTGTTTCCTGGGGATGGAGGATGTGAACAGCGTCATATGCTGTATGGAAGATTGTTTATCTTTTGAAAATCTGCTTGGAGACTTTTTCAGGAGAGAAGCCTGGTGAGCGGAAGGACGTGGGCGTTATGGGGGGAAGACGGTGCATAGGGGACAAGACTTTTGGGTAGAGGCAAGTAATTGAGACCTGGATTTCAGACTGTGTCAGTTGCTGGTGTGAATACGCAAAATGTAAATGTGAGCATAGGCATCATTTTCTTTTTCTTTTTTTTTTTGAGCTTTATTGAGGGATAATTGACAAATAAAATTGTAAGATATTTAAAGCGTACACTGTGCTGATTTGATACACGTATGCATTGTGAAAGGATCCCCCCGTCTAGTTAATTAACACACCCATCACTTCACTATTTACCCTTTTTTAAAAATGAGGGCTTCCCTGGTGGCGCCGTGGTTGAGAGTCCGCCTGCCGATGCAGGGGACGCGGGTTCGTGCCCCGGTCCGGGAGGATCCCACGTGCCGCGGAGCGGCTGGGCCCGTGAGCCGTGGCCGCTGAGCCTGCGCGTCCGGAGCCTGTGCTCCGCAACGGGAGAGCCCACAGCAGCGAGAGGCCCGCGTACCGCGCAAAAAAAAAAAAAAAAAAAGAACAGTTAGGTTCTCCCCTCTTAGCAAATTTGAATTATATAATAGTGTTATCAACTATAGTCACCATGTTTTACATTAGATCCTCAGACCTTATTCATCTTAGAGCTGAAATCTTTTTACCAGCCTCTCCCTGTTTCCTCCACCCCCCAGCCCGTAGCAGCCACTTTTTTACTCCCTATTTCTATGACTTGGACTTAAAAAAAAATTCCAGATGTAAATGCCACCATGCACTGTCTTTCTCTGTCTGACTTATTTCACTTAGCCTAATGCCCTCAAGGTCCGTCCATGTTGTCACAAATGGCAGAATTTCCTTCCTTTTTGTGGTTGAACAGTATTCCTGTGTGTATGTATGTGTGTTTACATGCATATACGTACCTATGTATCGCATCTTCTTTATCCATTCATCCACTGATGGGCACTTAGGTTGTTTCCATATCTTGGCTTTCATAGCTAATGCTGTAGTGAACATGGGGGTACAGATATCTCCTCCAGATCCTGTTTTCATTTCCTTTTTATAGATACCCAGAAGTAGGATTATTGGATCACATGATAGTTCTGTTTTTAATTTTTTTGAGGAACCCCCATACTGTTTGTTCTCCATAGTGGCTGCACCAATTTACATTCCCACCAACAGTGCATGAGGGTTGCCTTTTCTCCACACCCTCATCAGACACTTGTTTTCTCCTGTCCCTTTGATGATAGCCACTCTGACAGGTGTGAGGTGATACCTGATTGTGGTTTTGACTTGCGTTTCCCTGATGATGAGTGATGTTGAGCACCTGTTCATGTGCCTGTGGGCCGTCTGCACGTCTCTGCAGAAATGTCCTCTGCATATTTTTTAATCTGATTGTCCTTTTGCTATTGAGTTGTATGAGTTCTTTATATATTGTGGATATTAACCTCTTATCAAGTATATGATTTACAAATATTTTCTCCCAATTCGTTGGTTGCCTTTTCACTCTGTTGATGGTTTCCTTTGCTGTGCAGACGCTTGTTACTTATTTTTGGTTTTGTTGCCTTTGCTTTTGGTGTCAAATCCAAAAAATCATCACAAGAGAGATGTCAAGGAGCTCACCCCTTTGTTTTCTTTTTAGGAGTTTTATGCTTTCAGGTCTTATGTTCAAGACTTTAATCCATTTTGAGTTGATTTTTGTGTATGGTGTAAGATAGTGGTCCAGTTTCATTCTTTTGCATGTGGCTGTCCAGTTTTTCCAACACCATTTATTGAACAGACTGACCTTCCCCACTGTATGTTCTTGGCACCTATGCCGTAAACTAAGTGCCCATATAAGGCCAATGAAGTGACCTTATTTCTGTGTTCTCTATTTTGTTCTGTTGATCTCAAGGTCTGTTTTTATGTCAATACCATACTGTTTTGATTACTATAGTTTTGACTGTACAGTTGACCCTTGAACAACTTGGGTTTGAACGGTGGGGGTCCACTTTTACTCGGATTTTTTTCAATAGTAAATATGACAGTGCTGCACTTTCCATGGTTGGTTGAATCCATGGATGTGGAACTGCAGATACAGCAGAACTGTGGATCCAGAGGGCCAACTATAAGCTCTAAGTGGATTTTTGATTGCCCCTAACCCCTGCATTGTTCAAGGGTCAACGGCAGTTTGAAATCAGGGAACGTGATGTCTCCAGCGTTGTTCTTCTTTCTCAAGATTACTTTGACTATTCAGGGTCTTTTGTGGTTCCATACAAATTTTGAGATAGTTTTTTCTATTTCTGAGACAAATGCCATTGGAATTTTGACAGGGATTGCATTGAGTCTGTAGATTTCTTTGGATAGAATGGACATTTTAACAATGTTAATTCTTCCAATCCACGAACACGGAAAACCTTTCCATTTATTTGTGTTTTCTTCAGCTTCTTTTTATCAGTGTCTTATCGTTTTCAGTATACAAGTCTTTCACTCTCTTGGTTAAATTTATTTCTAGGTATTTTATTCTTTTTGATACAGTTGTAAATGAGATTGTTTTCTTAGTTTCTCTGTCTGATAGTTCATTGTTAGTGTATACACACAACTGATTTTTGTATCTTTCAACTTAATTCATTTGTTCTCACAGTTTTTTGGTGGAGTCTTTAGGGTTTCCTTTAGGGTTTTTGATATTATGATGCATAATATCATGTCATCTGCAAATATAGACTGTTTTACATCTTCCTTTTTGATTTGGGTCCCTGTTATTTCTTTTTCTTGTCTGATTGCTGTGGCTAGAACTTCCAATACTGTGTTCAATAAGGGACAAGTGTGGGGATCCTTGTCTTGTTCCTGCTCTTAGAAGAAATGCTTTCAGCTTTTCACTGTTGAATATGTTGTTCGCTGTGAGCTTGTCATATATGACTTTTATTATGCTGAGGTATGTTCCCTCTATACCCACTTTGTTGAGTTTTTATCATAAATGAATATTTTGTCAAATGCTTTTTATGCATCTATTGAGATAATCATATGATTTTTGTCCTTCATTGTGTTAATGTGCTGTATCATGCAGATTGAGCTGCAGGTATTGAACTATCCTTGTGTCCCTGGGGTAAATCCCACTTGATCATGGTATATGATCTTTTAATGTGCTGTTGAATTCATATTCCTAGTATTTTGTTCAGAATTTTTTGCGTCTTCTGTTCATCAGAGGTATTGGGCTGTAGTTTTCTTTTCTTGTAGTGTTCTTGGTTTTGGTATCAGGGTGATGCTGACCTCTTTTTAAAAAAAAAAAATATTTATTTATTTATGGCTGCGCTGGGTCTTCGTTGCTGTGCGTGGGCTTTCTCTAGTTGTGGCGAGTGAGGGCTACTCTTCGTTGTAGTGCGTGGGCTTCTCATTTTGGTGGCTTCTCTGTGGTGGAGCACAGGCTCTAGGCATGCGGCTTCAGTAGTTATGGCACACGGTCTCAGTAGTTGTGGCTCGCGGGCTCTAGAGCACAGGCTCAGTAGTTGTGGCACACGGGCGTGGTTGCTCTGCGGCATGTGGGATCTTCCTGGACCATGGCTCAAACCCATGTCCCCTGCATTGGCAGGCGGATTCTTAACCACTGTGCCACCAGGGAAGGAGACGCTTACCTCTTAAAATGAGTTTGGAAGTGTTCTCTCCTCATTTTTGGGGAATAGTTTGAGAAGGATTGGTATTAATTCTTCATTTGTCTTATAGAATTCACCAGTGAAGCCATCTGGTCCTGGACTTTTGTTTGTTGGGAGGTTTTTGATTATTGAGTCAACCTCCTAATAACTGGCATGTTCAGATTTTTTATTTCTTCATTATTCAATATTGATAGGTTTGATGTTTCTAGGAATTTATCCACTTCTGGGATGTCCAGTTTGTTGGTGTATAATTGTTCATAGTAATCTCTCACGATCCTTTTTATGTCTGTGATATCAGACGTAATTTCTCCTCTTTTTTTTTTTTTTTTTCTGATTTTGTTTGTTTGAGTCCTCTCTTTTTTCCTAGGTGAGTCTAGCTAAAGATTTGTCTATTTTCTTTGTCTTTTGAAGAGAAACAGCTCGTAGTTTTACCGATCTTTTCTATGATCTTTTTAGACTCTATTTCATTTATTTCTGCTCTGATTTCTATACTTCCTTCTACTAACTTTGGGCTTCATTTGTTTTTTCTAGTTCCTTGAGGTGTAAAGTTGGTTGTTTATTTGGGCTCTTTGTTTTTTCTTAATGTGGGTTTTTATCACTCTGAACTTCTCTCTTAGAACTCCTTTTAATGCATCCCATGAGGTTTGGTCTATTGTATTTCCATTTTCACTTGTCTTAAGGTTTTTTTTTTTAAATTGAAGTATAGTTGATTTATAATATATTAGTTTCAGGTATACAACATAGTGATTCAATATTTTTATACATTGTACTCCATTTAAGTTTATTACAAAATAATGGCTATGTTTTCCTGTGCTGTGCAATATATCCTTGTTGCTTATATATAGTTGTTTGTACCTCTTAATGTCTCAAGATGTTTTTTGATTTCTTCTTTGACTCATTGGTTGTTCAGTAACATGCTGTTTAATTTCCACATATTTGTGAATTTTCCAGTTTTCTTCTTGTAAGTGATTTCTAGTTTTACACCATTGTGATGGGAAAAGATGCTTGATGTGATTTCAGTCTTCTTAAATTTATTGATACTGGTTTGTGGCCTAACATGTGATATCCTGGAGAATGTTCCATGTGTGCCTTAGAAAAAATATGTATTCCTCTGCTGTTGGATGGACTGTTTTGTCAATGTCTGTTAAGTCCATCTGGTCTAGTGTGTAGTTTAAGTACAAATTTCCTCATTGATTTTCTGTCTGGATGATCTATCCATTGTTGAAAGTGGTATACTGAAGTGCCCTACTATTATTGTATTGCTGTCTATTTCTCCCTTTCGGTCTGTTGATATTTGCTTTATATATTTAGGTGCTCCTATATTGGGTGCATGAATATTTACAAATATTATTTCCTCTTGTTGGGTCAACTCCTTTATAATTATATGATTCCCTCCTTCGTCTCTTAGTACAGTCTTTGGCTTAAAGTCTATTTTGTCTGATACAGGAATAAGCTACCCTGGGTTTCTTTTGGTTTCCATTTGCATGGACTGTCTTTCCATCCCCTCACTTTCAGTCTGTGTGTGTCCTTAAAGGTGAAGTGACTCTCTTGTAGGCAGCATATAGATGGGTCTTGTTTTTTATTCACTCAGCCACTGTTTGTATTTTGATTGAAGAATTTAGTCTATTTACATTCAAAGTAATTAGTGATAGGTATGTACTTTTAAAAATTGTTTTCGTACTGTTTTTTAATTCTTTTGTTTCTTTTTTCACCTCTTTGTTTCTTTTCTTTGTGATTTGCTGATTTTTTTGGAGTGGTATGCTTAAATATCTTTCTCTTTCTCTTTTGTGTCTCTGTTATAGGTTTCTACTTTGTGGTTACCGTGAGGCTTACATAAAACATCTTATAATAGTCTATTTTAAGCTGATAACAATTTTAAGTCTGTACGCATCATTTTCCATTCTACTGTAGAAGCAGCAGTGGTTTGTTGAATTGTGCATCCAGCAGGAGAAAATAAGTTAAGCATGTCTGTCACTTTCATGTTTGTAAAAATGCTATCCCGTCATATTTCTTTTAGTAAAGGAAATTTTTATTACTTGTCTTCATATCAGCCTCAATTTTTATAATGACAGTTTCCCAAGGTTCATATACTAAATAAAGTTGACTTAAATTTACTCCTGTCTTTTACCATATCCCAGCTTTTTGGTATTTTGGAGATTGCTGGTCACTCACTTTGCACCTACAGAGATTCTTTAGAAAGACTTTTCACAGGCAAGACCCGTTTCTCTGTCATTAAGTTTTTAGGGTCACAGCTGTTGCTGGGAGGCTAGATACCTGAAAGTAACTTGTTGAGTTTCTGCCAAAATAGAAGGGACCAGCCTGTCCCCTTACCGCCACTCCCCCTTCACTGGGACCCCTGAGGCACCTGGGGTAGGGCCTCTGCAGCTGGACTAGTTGGGTCTTTCTAGGGGCTACTGAATGTCTAGGGATGGCCGTAGCCTTTGACGTTCCAGTCGATACGATGGTTAGCTCTGTAATAATTGGTTAAATAGTTGGCCGATAGGTATTGAGCGTTGCTAAAAAAAATATTGCTGTGTTGATTCTACCACAGTTAACGTGCTGGTGAGTCAGTGGGAGCATCTGTAACATACCGGGCACTTTGCCAGGTGCTTGGCCCACCCCGCCGTGTCTCCTGCAGGATATTATCTGCGGCTGGAATGCAGATCTTTTTACCTCCATTTCACAGGCAGAGACACTGAACCTCAGGGGAGCGAAGAGGGTCGCCCAGGGCCACAGAGTGGAACCCACAAGCAGCGTTCTGTTCTGGCCACGAGCTGCTGCTTCCAAGCCGGCTCTGACCGGCTCTGACCTCGCGCGGCAATGACGCGGCAGCGACCTGTTATCTGAGTGCTTACCTTGAACCTGGGACCCCTCGACGCTCTGAGACATGAAACAACTTGGCCAAAACCCTGTGCTCGTAGGGCAGAGTGGGCTGTGAACCCACATCTTCCTGACCCAAAGCCTTTCATTCTTACTTGACCGTGAATTTTATTTATGTACTTTCCCTAGCCAAATCTCGAGCAACCGAGGAGGGTTTGGAAGGGAGTCCCTTTTGGAAACCTAAAGAAGGGAGGAGAGAGGAAGGCTCTGGGAGGGGTTGGGGTGTAGGAGACAGGACCTGAATCTTCCAAAGGCCTGGGTACCTCCTGAAGACCCCCGGGCCAGCTCAGCAGGCCGCGGACCTGCACCTGTGCTCTTCCCAGATGTTGCCGTGTATTTGTGACTCCCCTCTGACCAACTGACCTCTGAGAGGGAAGTCATCTGTGGAGGCTGAAGGACCTCCTACACTTCCTGTGTGTGGGGTCATCCCTGGGGTCCCCTGCTCTTCCCACGGCACCTGTGTCCAGAGCGAAGCTGCATAAAGTCGAGATTTACCGTTTCTTTACGTAGCAGTGAAATCATCCTTTTCTGACGGTTGAGGTGACGGTCAAAGTTTAGCCAAGCATTTCTCTTCTCTGTCGCGGCCGACATGCCCCAGCAATGTGGCTTCCTCGAAGGCTGGACACAAATTAAAAACACAAAAAGCGAATCCTTTCCCACCCCCCTCCCCAGTTCTTTTCCTTAGGACAGACTGTAGAACTGAATTAATAACTTTGTAGTCATTTCTCCACTCTTCTCTGAATTGCACCTTACAGTTTACAAAGGCATTTTCATATAAATTCTTTCGAAGATCAGGTGATGTGGCTATGTCTCCCCCCACCCCCATTTTATAAAAGATGGAAAAGAGCCAGGAGAGGTTGCTTTACTTGCCAGGACGGCCCGGCCGACGGTGACCCGTGACTCGCGGCTGCCCCGGGGCTGCAGGGTGCTGACCGCACACGCGCTGTTTGCTCTCAGATTCCCTGGACCAGGCGTGTAGACGATGCGGATGTGAGAGAGCGATTCTAAAAAACAGGCCACACGGAGCTTTAAATAAAGCCCTGCTGCTCTTGAGGTTCCAAAAGCAGGAGAGGTGAAGTGTTTTTCGTGGCCTCCTTCCTCCAGAAAAGCAAAACATATTCCTGCTGTGTGTTTGCGTGTATTGCCGGGTAGGGGGGTGTAGGCTTTTGAGAAGCAAGCTAGACCTTGAACGGGTACATCTTTTGGAGGTGATGGGTGTGTTTATTACCTTGTTTGTGGTGATGGTACCAAGTGTGTTCGCATACGTCCAAACTCACCCAATTGTACACGTTTAATACGTGCAGCTCCTCGCATAGTTAAGTGTACCTCCGTAAAGCTGAAAAGCCCTAAACTGCCACGGCAGGATGAGAATCCCCCTACGGACCCACCTGCGGTGCATGCTGATCTGAAGGGGGGGTGTGGAAAAGTGCAGGGAGCAGCCTGGTGGTCCAGGAGCACCGCGGAGGGTTGGTGGTGGCCCCAGGGACCCCACCTTCCCCGTCACCGGCGTGGCTCGGTGCAGAGCTCAGGAGAGCACGCGGAGCTTTAGATCAGGATCGCCTTTCCCGTTGACCTTCATCGTAACACCACAAGTGCGCTCTTTGGAAACTCTGTGGCTCCAGGATGTTAAGATGGTTATAAAACAGTGTGAATAACTCAGACCATGAGAGATCACAGTTTAAGGAGAGCGGCTTTTGGTGCTGTGTTAATGAACAGGATAGCAGCAGAAACAGGTTCTGAATGGAGGCCGGTACCCTCAGTGCTTGCTGAGTGGGGTAACCGCGTCCACCTGCTGGCCCCTGGCTGGGCGCCGGCCCCACATCTCCCTGTGCGATGGCACTTGCTGTCTGGGCCTCTTGGAGTCGACCTTGACCCACAGTCACGTTGGCACGTGGATTGGTGGGATTGGTGGGGAGGCTTCCTGGCCCGCCCCTGGCCCTCCCACCTTTCTGTGTGCAGACCTCCCTGGGCGCACAGGGGCAAGCTGCGGTCAAGGACAGCCGGGGCAGCCCCCAGCCCACCGGGGAAGCAGAATGCATCATCCGCAGGTGGGGTGTTTCCGCAGAACGCTGCTTTCTGCTTGGGTCCCCCAGCTCTCAGGGAAAGAGCGGGAAATGGAGGGGATACGAGACCCCCTCCCCCAGTCCGGCTGGCTTTGGTTGGAGGCGTTGGGGGTTTGTAGCCTATGCTCTGAACCTGAGTTCTTGAGGTAGGTTTTGTGGCGCTTCCAAAGGCTGGGAGGGACGTTCCGTGCCCAGATGGCAAGAGCTGGGAAAGCCGTCGACCCCAGGAGCGGCAGGAGCGTCTTCCCTGTCGGTAGCCTGGGTCCGTGGAGGCCTCTTTTGTGGGAGGAGCTGAATGCTGACAGGCCGTCTTCAAGTGACCACATCTTATCACCCGGAAGCTCACAATGGAGACAGTTTTGCAGAACGTTGGTCATGTTTTCCCAGCGGGTAGATCCCAACTTGTGCTCGGAACGGAGGCTCCCGGAGGAGGCGTCAGGTGCGCGGTGCAGGGGCTGAGCCCCCATCGTGTGTGTTGCCCTCCGGGCCTTAGTTCCCGGGACGGTGACGTGGAGGGACTGGGTGAGTGCTGGGTCTGTGATCCGGGCATCTAGGGGCGGGACTGCAGCCGACCCCACAGATTCGGGGCAAGGGTCAGGGTGTGCCAGGGCTTAGGCCCCTCCCCAGGCAAGCAGCCTCGCGGCGCCCGTCCGCCGCCTGAGTCCCACCTCCAGGACAGGGCTCCGGGGCCCCCCGAGCTTCAGCGGCCGAGGCTGCCGGCCCTCGTGCTCCCATCGGCCACGTGGGGCGGGCGCAGGGCGACACGGACGCTGGATTAGGGGCTGGGGGCGGCGTGGAGAGGGACACAGCACGGCCCACCTCCCTCGTCTTTCCCGAAGAGGCACACGGGCCTCGGGCGCCTCGTGCCGGCCGGCCGCACCCTGGGCTGGGCAGGCAGGTCCGGGTCTCTGGGCTGAAAGCTCCCCGGGATCCCAAGGAGCTGGCGGAGGAGAGCACCGAGTGTCAGTGCTTCATCAGAGGCATCCCCATACCTGGTTCCTTCTGAGCGCCGTGGGGGGCCTCGGAAAAGACGCGCCCCGGGCCCCAGCTCCAGGGACGCGAATTTGGGGCAGCCTAGACATTTGTGCTTTTCTGTGGAGCTTCCCAAGTCTTTCTGGTCACCAGTGTGGAAACGCCTGACCCGCACCCCGGGTTTCGCATCCCCTGCCAGCTGGGGCGCCGCGGGGCTCGTCTGGGGCCGAGGCCCAGAGAGGTCAGAGGGAGGCGGGGGGTCGGCCTCCTGGACCTGCCGGCTCCCCTTGCGCACGTTCACCCCTGCCGTGCCCTGGGCCACCTTGAAATGTGCACTGTCCTTGAGGGGCCGCCCGGACCCCACTCCAGACCAACCTGGAGCGGGCCGAAGGGGCCTGAGCATCTGCATGTTCACACCCGTCTTCCCCAAAGGGACCTGCCGAGGTCCTCCACTTGAGGGTTTTCATATATTCACACTTTAGATGATCCATGAGCCTTTAACAAATTGCATTCCATGCCTAATTACAGTGTGTGTTGGCAGCTGTGGCTTTTGATCCTGGCCGGGAGCTAACCCTCGGGGGAGACTGCTCTTAGGCACAGAAACCGAACGAACAGGACGGAGAAACAGGCAGCAGCGCCGGGCACCGTGGTGCTCGGCTCACAGCAGGCCCGGGAGCCGATACCTGCCCTCCACGCCTTGTGTTCTGTGCTTGGAGATTCCAGCTGGGGGGCGGAGGTCCTTGGTGGAGAAATCACGTGGCAGAGTCTGTATTATTTGTGTGAGAGGGCAATGATCATTTCTCTTCTTTTAGGGACTTCTTGCCCAGTGGGGCCAGTATCTGGGTCCCCTGCAGAGAAGGGATGGGAACTGGTTCCACTTTCGTAGAACGCAGTGCACGTGGTCAGTCCCGCTCTGTCCCTTGTGTCGTACCCTACAAACCCTGAAGAGCTTCGCGATGCCTTCCCTTCCAGCACTGGACCCTCCAGCCCTCAGGGTCCGAGCCCCTCGCGTCTACGCGTCCTGACCATCAGGATGGGAGGTCCTGGCCCTGTAGGATCCCAGCGGATCTTCTGATAACCGGAAGGTGATTACACTGTGTCCTTCCTGGCTCAAGGGCTGGGCCTCGGATGTTCCCTGTCCCTGGGAGGCTGACCCCGGGAGACCCAGTTCTGTCCCCACAGGTGTTTTGCTTGCAGTGTGGATGATATTTGCGGGGGGCTGGGGAGGCTGTCACTTTGACCGTCTCAGGGATAGAAAACTCGAGGGGGGCCGGTGTTCAGAACACCTGGTCACTCAGGGCTTGTCCTGCAGAAATATAACTAACATGCTGGACAATTCTTATTCCCCAATGAGAGCCAGGTTCCAGGTGGGTTCCCGGGTAAAGGGCCCTGAACTCCTTTGACCAGCCCAGCCCCGGGGCGGGGGCCGTTCCTGACTGGTCCGCACGGCGCCCCCTCCCTGTCAGCGTGAAATTCCAGCCAAGTCTGTGTCCTTTACTCTCCTGGCATGCTTTATAGACGTTTTATATGTTTTATATGTGTGTGTATATGTTGACAATAAAAGGATGGAAAAAGATAGACCGTGGAAACATGAATCACAGTGGAAAGAAAGCAGGAATGTCTGTGTTAACATCAGATAAAGTGTCTTTCAGGCCGAGGAGGACCCGCGGGTGTGGACGGTCCCCCCAGGAGCGCGTCACGCACGTCACGGTTGTTGCCGTGTGTCCTCAGGCTCGCCCTGTTCTTATGACCTGACCGTGGCAGTGTTGAGGAGGACGTGTTGGGTGCCCCTAGGGTGGGATTTGTCTGCTCTTTTTCTCCTCCTTGGACCGGGATAGTGCGTCTTTGGCTGGACGACCACGGAGGTAAAGCGCCATCTTCACCGCAGGGCATCTGACCTGTCGGTGAGTTGGCCTGGCTGTCAGCTGTCCTCTGTCTGCCCTTGTCCTCTCTGGGAGGGCGTCTCCAGGCGCAGCCCGCCCTGAGGGTGGGAGTTACGTTCCACCTCCTCCAGCGGGGAGGATCCATGCTCTGCGTGCAGCTTGCAGGCCTCCCGACCCAGCGCAGAGGTTCTCTGCACGGAGATGCTTCCCGTGTGCTGTGTCAGCGCCCAGCTTTACCTGATGACCCCACGTTGTCTTCCGGGGCAGGGCTGCCGTGTTCCTGTCTCGGCAGAATACGGGGACTCCCACTGCGCCCGGCCGCCCTGACACTCACGCCATCACCTGGTCCATTTCTGTCCCTCTAGCGTAAAAAGGCATCTCGCTGTCATCTCAGATCATGGACGAGGTGGAGCTTTTTCTGTGCCGATTCATCGTCTGTGCTGTCCTTCTGGGCAGTGGCTTGGTGTTCACTTGCTTGCAACTGAGTTGTTGGTCTGTTTCTTCATGAATTGCAGGACTCTTTATATATTCTAGGTACCAGTCCTTTGTTATTATATGTACCGGTTTCGTTACAAGTATATCGCATCATATTTTGATCTGTGAAGATCGATAATTCTCACTTGAGAATCCAGACTTTGAACAGTCTTTTACTGTGCCAGCAGTGGCACAAATGTCATCCCACTATTTATAAACGTTAATGCTTTCTTATGAAAGGGAGTCTTGTATTCTTATAACTCTGCTGGAAGGGTTTTATATGTATTTTGTGATGTTTTAGCATTCAGCAACCTATTTTTAAATTTGGGGGCTGATAAAGATAACTGCAAGGTTTTGAAATGCCGGAATTTTATTGACAGTACCTCACTGAGTTTTGCCAGGTATGTCATAGAGTCTGAGACGGTGCCTTCTCAGTAGTTTAATGAGCTTTGCTAAACTTTCATCTTTTCTCTTCTGGTGCTGCTCTCACCAGTTGTCAGAAGAAGTTGGAAGATTCACCCTTCCTTATTGATCTGTATTTCATGAATATTTATGTATTATTCCATGTAGTTCCCCCGTTTTATTCAAAGTAGCTGCACGACATAAAATTTAAATTTTCAATTGGAATTCTTCCATGGCTTCCCTCATGAGTGAAGAGCCCTTATTACGTAGAGTAACAATGACGGTATCCAAAGGTGAGGCTGTTCTCCATGAAGTTTCTTACCTTTGAATCCAACCGCACACCAGGGCTTCAGGATCGGAGGCAGCGTCTCAGTGTCTTGTGTCACCAGGGGATCTGGTGGCGGAGCTAGCGCAGCTGCAGAGCGTCCACGCACGCCTTCGAGTGCTTGCTGGGTGCACGGCTCAGGCGCCTCTAAGCTCTCGGTCTGCGCGGAGACAGAATCCTTGTCTGCAGAGAGTCCCACTCAGCGAGAAAACAGCCAGGAATATGCATGAAGTCCCCCCGTGAGTGCCAGGAAGAGGGAAAGCAGAGCAGGGAAATTGTCAGGCGGGGGCGGCGGGGGGAATGCGGCAGCTCTTCTACATGAGCTGGGGCCGTGGGGCTGGGCGGAGGCTTGGGTTTCATCCGGGGTGGGATGTGGACGTGAGAGGGAGGGGAGGGCAAGGGAGGTGCCCGGGAGCAGGGGGTGTGGGCTTGGGGGAAGAGCTGGCGTCGGCAGTGGCTTCGGGTTGTGTCCTAGTGTGATGGGGAGGGATGGCGGAGGCCCAGCCCACTGTCCTTTTGCAGCTACCACAGGCTGCTGCTGGGGAGTCAGACCAGAGGGTGGGGACGGACCCGGGGGGAGAAGGCCGCCTTGAGCTGGGCGGTGGCAGGGGCCAGCACTGGTCCATCTGAGACGGAGTTTGAAGGCGAGCCTGTGGGGTTTGCTGGTGAAATGGATGCGGGCGCCACGTTCTGTGGGATGTGCTAGGATTCTTGCCCCGACGGGCACCTCGGTGAATGGTGCTCTCATGCGCGTGTATTCCGGGGGGACCGGGGGAGACGGGTGGGGGGATTGTGGGGTTGCTGTTCGTGTGATTGGTTTTGGTTCGCCGTGGACGGTGACGAGCTCTGGATGAGTTTGGAGGGCAGTGGGGCGTCCACGTGGAGGTGTCTGAGACGGGGTAGCAGGCGGCATCTGGAGGGGAGCAGGGCTGGAGGCCGCGTTTGGGAGCAGCTTGGGTAGAGACGGGGGTGAGAGGATCGAGGCCTGGCTGCTGCATCCCGGGTCAGAAACACGAGGAGCGGCCAGTAAGAGGCAAGGCAGGAGGCAGAGCAGGGCTGCGTGACCCCAGGGAGCCGAGTGAAGGGCTCCCCCCGACGGGCTCCTGGGCCGTGTCCGCTGTCAGCGGGCAGGAAGGATGACCCAGAAGAGAGTGCAGTACTCCTGCCACGGTGGAGAGAAGGGAGAATGACCAGAGGAGCAGATCCTTCGGGAAGAGGGGCTGGGTGGGGTCCAACATGGAGGAGGTGGTCCCCGGCGGTCACCCAGGGACCGGAGGGACAGAGGCGCCTGCAGCCCTGGGACCCCCGGTGGCTTCTGCTTCCTCAGTGAAGGAAGAGGCAAGGTCATTCACCAGCTCCACGGTGGGAGTGGGAGGCGGTGCTCAAGGGCGGAGAAGGAGGATCTGGAACAGCCCTCACCCTCACCGGGGAGGGCGGGCGGGCGTTCACGGAGGACAGGGGCGTGGCTTGCCAGGCAGCACCAGGCTCCCTTGAGCCGGGGTCAGAGACAGGACGACAGGACTGGGCCGGTGGGCGGGTGCGTCTCTTGCACGATTGGTTGCCCTGGGGCAGGTGGGGAGTGGGTGCCGCCAGAGTTTCCTACACGTGCGCACAGACATCCCTGCAAGCGCTCCTGACGTGTCACCGCGTCCTGGCTCCGCTCAGTCGAGGGTAAAGGACGACGCTTGGAGGGGCTGAAGTCCATACAGCAAAGACCGCAGGTGGAACCAGGGCAGCCTGGCCGGTTCGGGGCCGGTCAGCGAGGGGGTGGTGGCGCCGAACCTGGAGAAGCAGGGGACGGTGGACGTGGAGGGGCCGGGGGGCCGCAGGGCAGACGCTGTGAGGGGCAGGTTGGGGACCCAGCAGAAGGTGTCACTTAAAAGCATTGTGTGGTGAGAGGGAAGGCACGTGGAAGACAGATCAAGCCCCGTCCCTCACAAGAGCTTCTTTCCTTTCAGCAACACCCAGGAGCTGGACTGGAGTCAGCGCAGGAGAGCTCTGTGTGTAACACACACAAGGCGTGGGGTGTAGGTCCTGCTGGCTCCAGTAACATCTGCCGTATCGGTCCCGAGGCCGGGGCGGCAGGTACACGAGGTGAGCTGGAGTAGCTCGCGGCGCCAGAAAGTCAGGATGTGCTCAGAGCGCACGCGCGCGCACATGTGCACACACAGACACACGTACAAACACATACACACACAAACACAGAGACACATACACACAAACACAGAGACACATACAAAAACACAGACACACATACAAAAGCACACACAAACTCAGACACACATACAAAAACAGACACACATACAAAAACACACACACACTCACACACATACAAAAACACACACAAACACACACACAGACACATACAAAAACACACACACAAACTCACAGACATACACAGACACATACAAAAACACAGACACATACAAAAACAGACACACAAACTCACATACACAAACTCACATACACATACACACATACAAAATCACAGACACAGATACACAAACTCACATACACACAGACACACAAAAACTCACACACAAACTCACATACACATACAGACACGCATACAAAAACACAGACATACAAAAACAGACACTCAAACTCACATACACATACACAAACTCACATACACATACACACATACAAAATCACAGACACAGATACACAAACTCACATACACACAGACACACAAAAACACACACACAAACTCACATACACATACAGACACATACAAAAACACACAAACTCACATACACATACACAAACTCACATACACATACACACATACAAAATCACAGACACAGATACACAAACTCACATACACACAGACACACAAAAACTCACACACAAACTCACATACACATACAGACACGCATACAAAAACACAGACATACAAAAACAGACACTCAAACTCACATACACATACACAAACTCACATACACATACACACATACAAAATCACAGACACAGATACACAAACTCACATACACACAGACACACAAAAACTCACACACAAACTCACATACACATACAGACACGCATACAAAAACACAGACATACAAAAACAGACACTCAAACTCACATACACATACACAAACTCACATACACATACACAAACTCACATACACATACACAAACTCACATACACATACACACATACAAAATCACAGACACAGATACACAAACTCACATACACACAGACACACAAAAACTCACACACAAACTCACATACACATACAGACACGCATACAAAAACACAGACATACAAAAACAGACACTCAAACTCACATACACATACACAAACTCACATACACATACACAAACTCACATACACATACACAAACTCACATACACATACACACATACAAAATCACAGACACAGATACACAAACTCACATACACACAGACACACAAAAACTCACACACAAACTCACATACACATACAGACACGCATACAAAAACACAGACATACAAAAACAGACACTCAAACTCACATACATACACACATACAAAACCACAGACACAGACACATACACAGACACACAAACTCACATACACACAGACACACACACACACACAAACTCACACATACAGACACACATACAAAAACACAGACACACAAATTCACACACACATACACAGACATACAAACTCACATACACAAATTCACACAGACACACCAATTCACACACACAGACACACACTTGCTATGACAGGGTATGTCAAAGGGACACAGGAGCCAACGAAAAGAGCTCCCAATAGCCAAAGTTAGCACAATTTGAGCAACAAAATAAACAAGAAGTATTGGTTGTAGCTCAAAGTATAAAATAAATAGGTTTATGCTAATATGAATAAATGATTGAATAAATCTAAAAACGGGGAGGAAGAGGCAAATCCCCCAGGCAGAATCCCAAGTAATTCCTGCAGATTCTCTCCGTCAGGGAGGTGGGCGGTGCTCAGAGCCTCCTTCCCCAAAGCACGGGGTGGGCGGGGGGAGAAGGACCTTGCAGGGGGGAAGCTGGACAGTCCGGACTCAGCCAGGTGACGGGGCCAGCCCAGGGGGCAGCCACAGTGACGGCAGGCACCCCCAGACCACGCAGGGACTGTGGGCTTTCACCTCTGCGCCTCCTCCCCAAAGCCCAGAGCCCAGCCCTGGCTTGTGGGGACAAAGACATCAGACAGACTCCCCCCGGGGGACATCGTGCAGAGCACCTGCCTGGCCCTCCTCAGAAACGGAGGGTCATCAGAACAAGGGAAGTCTGCGGAACTGTCACGCAAAGAGGAGGCTCGGGAGGCGTGACGAGTCAAGGCAAGGTGGTGTCCCGGATGGGATCCTGGGACGGAAGAAGACATTAGGGAAAAACCTTAGGAGGCCTGAGTAAAATGTGGACTCTAGTTAGTGTATCGATATTGGTTTATTAATTGTAACAAATGTATCATAGTAACGGAAGACGTGAATAATAGGGGAAACTAAACAGTTCTAAAAAATAAAATTTATTTTAAAAAATCACGTACAGATGCTAGAAACCTTTATTTCCTCATTGTTATCTTGAATGGTAGGGAAGATTTCCTTAAAAGAAGCGCACATTTGGGACAAATGCTAGCATTTATCTTTCTCCAATTTGTAGAGGTGTCTGTTTAGTAATTAAACCAGAGTAGCTCGGGTCCCTTCTCAGGAACTGGGTCCCTGCCCTGCTGAGCATGATGGGTGCGGGTCCTTGTCCCAAGAGTGAGGAACAGAGGGGCTTTCTGTAATTACCTTTCCCGTTAAATAGGAAAATCTACACCAGAATGTGTAGGAATGTGCGCATAAACCATACATACATCTGGAGAACTAAAATGATTGTGACAGCTTAGTCATGTTTGAATGCTAGGAGACCCAGGTCTCAGGGAGTGTGTTTTGTAAATCACTCTGCTGCTTTTACCCTTGTATGTTTCGCAATTAGGCAGAGAATCCTGAATGATAAGGTAGCCAGGAAAAAGGTCAGGTATCCAATAGTGTAGCTGAATTCATTAGCGTGATTCAAGGAAGCTGGTGACATTTATACTTTGATATGTTTATGAACCAGGTGTTTAAGTTACAGAAATTACAACTACTTTCATGGTTGTGGAAAACAATTGCAAGGCTTAATAAACCCCTAAATACCGTGACAGAGGGCTGTTCGTTTACTTTGGGAGCCGTGGTATGCATTGTCTGAAAATACTTCATGCTCTCTTGACGTTTTAGAGGAAGGTCAGGTTTCACCAAAGATATCAATGTCCATTTTCAAAAATGGGTATTTTTCCTTTTTTTTTTTTAAATTTCAGCCTTATCAAGGTATAATTGACAAAATTGTAAGATATTTAAAGTGTACATGGTGGTGATTTGATATAGGCATACATTGGGAAAGTATTCTCCCCATCTAGATAATTAGCACATCTGTCACCTCACATGTTTATCTTTTTTTGGTGAGAACATTTAAGTTCTACTCTCTCAGCAAATTTCTGTTATACAATACAGCGTTATCAACTGTAGTCACCATGTTTTACGTTAGATCCTCAGAGCTTATTCATTTAGAGCTGAAAGCTTCTACTGTACCCTTTTACCAACCTCTCCCTGTTTCCGCCTCCCCCCAGCCCCTGGCAGCCACTCTTCTGCTTTGTCTCTGTGAATCTGACTTTGGGGGGCATTTTCCCACTGCTGGTATTTTCCCCATCACTCCGTTAACTGTGGTGTCTTCCAGGTTGGGGTAAGGCAGTGTTGATTCCAAGTCCAGTGCAGTTTTATGGACTTTCGTTTGTTTTACAATTAATACCGTATAATAAAATTGGCTTATTAAATTGACTGTGATTCTCCAAAATGATGGTGCTTGGCTGTTACCTAATGTTCATGACCTTCTTCCCAGTGTGATGAATGTCTGCGACACCCAGGAGGAAATTGAGAGAGATTAGCAAAAGTTAGCAGAGTGGGAACTCCATGGCTCGAGCAGTAAATTATGTGTGAAAAATAGTATTTCCCAGATTCTAGCTGAAACAACAGAGTCCCCAGTCCTGTTTCTTCTGTAAAATTTCCTAGGTGCTAGTGAGTTGTATTGACTTACAGGCTAGTCTTTGGAATACTGGTTTTGTCCAGGCATTTCACATAGTAAAATGAGTTGCTGGGTGATTATCTCTTGAAAACTGACTCACATTTTTAAGGTATTTTTCTACGGTGATTTAATTTGGGGTGGGAGGGAAGTGCTGATCCTGGCAGTAAGGATGAATTAAGAGTAGAAATTCACTTTATAAAAGATGGGGAGAGGGTGCAGCAGAAACCCTAGACTTATAATAAAAGTATAAAATGTGGTCTTTATTGAGAATTGCCATCCACTAACAAATCCTGTTCAAGAAAGTTCATTTAGGAAATTTTGTGTGCCTCACACCCGGTAGAATGTCTGCTACCGAAAAGCAGGACGGCAAGTGTTGGTGAGGGTGTGGAGAAATTGGAACCCTTGTGCGCTGCTGGTGGGAACTGGTGCTTCCTCAAAAATCAGAAATAGAATCCGGGTCCAGTGAGACCCGCCACTGGGCGTCACACAGACACAGGTAGAGCGGGGATGTCTGACATTTATCCAGCGCTGACCAGGTATCGGGTACTTCCTGCGGTGGTCTCGTTTCATCCTGGTGTCTGCAAACAAACGGAGGTCAGAGGTTAAGCAGCTTCTCCCGCAGGGTCGCTCACTGGTAGGTGCTGAGCCTGGATCTCCCATCCTTGGCCTCCTCCGACCAGAGAGGAACACTCCCAGGAACGGCTCCCATTGGTGCCCAGAGGAGACCTTTCCAGACTCAAAGACCGAGACTGTACGGGCCACAGGCTTGGACTGTGATCCAACAAAATTAGAAAAGTCATAAAAAGACCTTCTTCAGAATAACCCACGGAGCAAAGGTCGCTGGGGTCTTAGAGAGGCAGAAGCCTCTGCCCTGTACCGTTCAGCCACGCCCAGCAGGAGCAGCTGCAGGAAGGAGGCCTCTGCTCAGGGTGGCAGCGAGACAGGTGGACAGATGGGCTTCCTCCCCTCCCCCCGCGCACCTCCAGAGGGAGGGGCGTGAGGAATGGAGCTCTTTGACCCTGTGTTTTGAAATCGGGAAAGTTTACCCTTCAACTTGGTCTGGCCTTCCTTGGCCTCTCCTCAAGTAAAATGTTAAAACGCCAGCCAGGCTCTTCCCAGACCAGACCTGGAAGATCAGGAGCTACTGCTTTCCCCCAGGTGTTTTCACTGATGAAATTTATCAAAATGAAATTGAAATTCAGTTTTTGTTTATTGGCACCCGCCTTACCCTTGGGATTTCTTTTTTGGGGCCATGCTGCAAAATTCTGCTACCCAGGACTCTACCAGCTGCAAGAGGAAGGAAGCTCAGGCTTTGGGATGAGACAGTTCTCATGGGTTTGAATCCCAGCACAGGCACTTTCTAGCCTGTGGATTTGGATGAGTTATTTGATATCCCGAAGCCCCAGTTTCATCATTCATTCAGTATGTGTATAGATCCTCTGTTTCAGAGGGTGTCTGTAGACCTCGGATGAGCTCACACGTAGGCAACAGCCCCGCAGGCACCTCCTGTGACTGAGTGCCAAGCCTGCTCTGTTGTTTATTTTCTCTTTTACACGTAGTGTATTTTTGTGCCTCAGGGAAGTGGTAAGACCTTGACCCCTGTCACAGGTTAATTAACTTGCTGAGAGTTGAAACAGCCTTGAGATTCCATATTGTGTCCTACTTAAAGTTGAAGCGTATCAGCTGTAATCAGTGATACTGCTTGTACAAAGCCACCAACTGACCTTTCTGTCCCCCCAGGACACCACAGGTTCCTGCCAACTCCTGTCAGATTCGCTGGCCTCTGGAAAGTCTTTTATCTACAACATGACCTGAAACTTTAATCAAGAATTTATAAGGTCTTTTAAAGCTGCTTCTGAGACTGTTTCTTTGAGTGGGTCTCCTTAATGCAAATGTACTATTTTGAAGTGTTTGCAAATAAGTACCAAGGGAGGAAAACATGATGATAAATGAGGGAAAACATAGAAAGTGTTCCTTGTTTGGACTGACCTTGGCACGATTGCTCACTGCGTTGGTTTTCTGCTGCTGTATTCTCTTCCAGTTCTGGAGGTCACAAGTCCCACCCAGGTCTCACAGGGCTAAGTCAAGGTTGCACAGGGCCTTGTACCTTCTGGAGGCTCCAGGGGAGAGCCCGTTCCTTGCTTCTTCCAGCTGCTAGGAGCTACCCTCCTCCTGGCAGGTCCCTCCTTGACTCTTCTGTCTCCTTTCCGGCTCATGGGGGCTCTGTGGTCACTCCGGGCCCCCTGGGATTACTCCCTCAAGATAAGCTGACCTTAATTCCCCTTTGCCATGTAGCCTGACATATTCACAGGTTCCAGGTAGGAGGATGTGGACCTCTTTGGGGGGCTGGGCTATTATTCTTCCAACTGCATCTATAGAAAACCTCTGTTTGAGTGAGTTTCCATAATAAATGGTTGACTGCCTCAAAGGCGTGAGACGGTACAGAGAAAAATCCTCAAGACTCAGCTTGAAGTAGATTTTATTATTGGAGTAATTCAGACTGTATGTTGAAAATCATGGCAAGTGTGGCTTTTTTTTTTTTTTTTTTTCATGTAGTCAGTCTCTTTTCTTACCTGGTTCTTCCCTAAACCGGTTATTTGCTCACAGCTCTATATTTTGATATGTCTGTATGCATGTGTGCACACAGGTATTTTTCTGAAATTCCGAGTTAACCTCCTAGAGGTGAAATGTCACACCTGTTTTGTCTGTTTCTGTTTTGAATTGAATTCAATAAATCGTATTCCATCCATGTAAGGTTTCTATTACACAGTGGGATTGGCAGTTTTTTTAAAGCCATATGACCCTGGTCTTCTCTGAGGCCAGCTAGATCGGTCAGTCCGTGGAAGGCTGGATGAGGCAGATGTATTGAATACATTAACTCTGAGCCATCAGTCTGCCTTCCCTTCACCTCCCCATTAAACCGGGTGGCTGGAGCCTCAGCAGCCACTGTCAGCACACAACGGGGTGTCCCACACCGTGAACAGGTAGCCCCGGGTGATGCCAGTGCTCGCGGGGAAGGACAGCAGTAGGTCGTACACTGATGACCTCTGGGGAGGAGACCCTGGACGGGGAGGGAAGGGGAGGGGCCTCTGGAGAGGTGCTTCTGTGCCTGGGGCTTGAATCACAAGAGAGCAGACCCTGGGGCTGCACACCCTCCAGGGAACCCTGGTGCCCTGGAAGCATATCTGCTGCTCAGGAGAGCCTGACGGAAGGAAGGAAGGGAGGGAGGGAGGGAGGGGACGGGACACTAGGACTGGACCAACCCCCCCCCCCCCGCCCTGCCCCCTACACTGACCACGTGTGCTGCAGTGCACACAGTGCTTTCATTCTGACTGTGGTTCCCGTTTCGAGTCTCTCTGTGGGCAGGGCGCTCGGAGCTGTCTTCACAAGCTCCCAGGTGAGGTGCTCTTCTTACCCCATGTGACAGAAGGGCAGCTGGGCTAAGGTGCACAGAGGACTCTAACCCCGGCCCACATGACACAAAACCCCGACCCCTTAAACACGACATTATCGGGCTGCTTCCGAGCATCCACAGTATCTTCTGAGGCCAGGCAACTATTGCTGTCCCCATTTTACAGAATAAGCTGAAGGCCAAGGAGGACGCACAAATGGCTCAGCTGAGCGTCGAATCCCAGACTCTTGACTCGTGTTTTCTGTTTGCAGTTATGACCGAGTGGTTCGACTGGGTCCCCGTGACCCCTTTGGAAGTACCTGTGAGCATTGTGGGGTGTTGTCTATTAGGAGGATTATGTAACCCAGTCATAGACCGGCAAGACGCAGTTAAGGGGATCCTTTTTAGAAAGAGAGTCCCAGAATAGGATTGATATTATTTTAGGAGTTAGTGACAACTGCTGGGCCAAGAAAGTTTTTATAGCTATTCTAGTCTGTTTGGGTTTAAAAAAAAATCTTCTTCCATCTGAGACTTGAGAAAGCAGCTTATCATGTTAGGTTTTCTGAGAATTTCTTTTATTCAGTATAACATGGGGTTCTTGCTAAGCTCTATTCCAGACTGGTCACATGACATGAGACATGATCTGGCTATAAAATATTAAATTCGTGGCTCTTCTTTCTGTTGTGTTTAGGTGGGTAATAACTAGCTTAGTTAATGAAGGCAAAAATTAGATTTTCTTGAACTGCCCAAGCTGGAGGGATAAACGTGCACCATGCTTTGCATCTGACCTCTGTGATTCTTAGACTAAACCAGAATCCCATTTCTGACTTAAAGTTTCCGTAGTCAGAATGTACTTTTTCAGACTTTCCTCGGTTACAGCTTTTCCATATTAGGAATTTAAGACAGTTGTACTCTCCTTTCTATTGTGGAATAATCTTGTTTCAGCTCCCGCCTCTTGCTATTGCAGTCCGTCCTACGCTCATAGCAAAGTGCTCATGAATGAAAGGAACCGCTCCGGCTGGGCTCCTGGAGCATTTTCCCGGGGCCTCGGGTGGAGCCGCCAACTCTCGCCCCCCGCACGGCTCCCTCCAGGATGGGCGTCCGAGGGGAGGTCGCGGGGTCTGTGGCCCAGGTGCTGGGGGGCGGGGGTCTTGCTTCACCTACTCCTGTGCGCTGACTGACCACAAGCAGGAGAGAAAGCATGCGGGGTTTTATTCTAAGGCATTGTCCGGAGTCACTCCTCCTCCTCCTGCTTAGCCCTGGGTTCCTGCCCCGTCCTGAGCGCGGCCCTCACGTCCTGTCCCTCCCTCGCCCACCGGGTCGTGCAGCCCCCAGTCCGTGTCCCCGTCCACGCGGCTCTCCTCTCCTGGTCCACAGCGGGGCCCTAAGGGACCCTGACCGCATCCGCCTTCACCCAGGATGCTGGCTGCGCCCTCGGCCCCCACCCAGCCCCGCTCCGGAAGCTTTGAGGACCACCAGGTCGATATCCGCTGCGTATCTGAGGCGGAAGTTCTCAAGGATTGGCTGACCCTTAACTGCGGATGCTGCTTAGGACAACGGGACAGCTGTTGATTGGCTGACATGTGAAGCGCTGAAGTGAGCAGGTTGTTGATTGGTGGACTGTACTCGAGTGAGGCGTCCTCATTGGCTGGCCTTCAGGGGTGCCGGGATAGAGCTTGTTGGTTGGCAGCCTTCGCTGGGGTGACGTGGTTGTTGATGGGAGGCTGTGATCCCTGGGTGGGGTGGTTGTTGACGGGGTGGGGGGGCTGTGATCCCTGCGTGGGGTGGTTGTTGATTTGATGGACTCCTGAAGCTTTTATACTGATGGGAAGCTTTCGTAAGTCAATTACAACAGGTTTAAAGCCCTTTGTTATGTCCAAGGAACAGCTGCTCAGTTTTTAGGTGCTTGGAAATTTATTTTTCTTCTGTCCCAGAGTCATAGATTTCCTGGGTGGAATAAGCCTGTCAGAGACCCCACATTAGTTCTGACCCCCTCCCCAGCTCACCCCAGAAGTGAGCACAGGAGCACAGCCCTGCGCTCAAACCCTGCCTCTGTTGTTCAGCAAGGCACTGAATCTCTGATCCTCTGTCTCCTGAAAGCTCACACGTCCCTGAAAGGCGGGTGTTTGCAGAGTGAATGAGTGCCCCCATGTACCCCAGTGTCGTCCCCCAGGCCGAGCAGTGTGCTTAGTCCACGGCCCGGACCCAGGAGGAGCGCCTGTGAGGAGGGCTGTCAGTCACCCGGGGCCTGCGACACACTGTGGATGCTCAGGCCCGGCTCCTCGAGGGTCCCGTGGGGGTGAAGCCGGGCACAGCATTGTCTAGGTTCCCTCCCGTGTGGTGTTCGACGTGCACTGAGACCTACCAGGCCCAGCCAGTGCCTTACTTACCTGCTTTTCATGTAGTTAAGTCATGCAGAAAATTTATAAATTGTTTTGACTGGTCTTAAGTGATGGGCTGTTCTTGTTAAAATCTCTTTTTGAAACTGTAATTAAGACACAAACCGGATATTCAAATAAAATGTTCTGTGAAGCCCATTCCTATTACTGCTCTGGTCCCTCCCATTATTACTGGAAAAAGAGAAACGACCTTCATGACCTTCAGAAATCTAACCTGACAGGGAGTTCAGTATATAGGGAGACACGGCGTGGACTTGAGATTTTCTGAAAGTAGGTAACAATATTGTCTACGATTTGGAAATGAGATTTGTGTAAACACTGTCTTCTTGGATATTGTGTACATTATGCATAAGGTTTATGAAACATCTCCTCCTTCCCCAAAGGTTTGTTAGCTCTAAATTTGGAAGTTAATTCATGAAAGAGGAGAACATGTATTATTTATAAGTGTCTTTAGCGTCTAGCAGAAAGTGTCATGTTATTTAAAAATGGGATTCATGCTTTCGTGGAGTCGGCGCACTAGGGTCCCCTCTCTCACCCTGAAGCCATCCCTGTAAATAATGAGAACTCCTCTCTGTCAGAAAAGAAAGGGATTTGAGTCAATAGTCTTTCCATTATTCATTTCTTCCTAGTTTTGAGTCAACTTCTAGTCATTTAAAGGACTGAATGTTGAATTTTTCTGCTGCAAAAATGCCCATCTCCTACCCGAGAAGGTACAAAATAGCTCATAACTAAATTCATTACAGTCATTCAGGTATACCTTTGCTATTTATTACTTCCAGGATTGACTTAACTAGGTTTGCAATGTACTGTAATTTTTTGTTTGTTTTAATAAACTTTTAACTTTGGAGTAATTTTGTATTACGGTTCACCCTTGGTATTGAATGTTTTGTGGGTCTTGACAAGTGTGTCGTGACATGTGCCCACTCTTATAGTATTGCGCAGAATAGTCTCACTGCTGTGCCCCACCTAACCATCCCTCTCTGCCCTGTGCCCTTGGCCACTACTGATCTTTGTAATGTCTCTGTACTTTTCCCATTTCCAGAATGTTATTATTCGTGGAATTATTAAAGAAAAACTGACACTGGTTAAAGAGCGGTGAAGCAGACTTTACTCAGGGGAGGGCTCCCAGGGAGTTTTGCCACCGGGGAGAGAGACTGAGCTCAACCCCGCATACAAGAAGGAAGAGTAGGAATTTATAGCCCAGGAGCTGGGTGGGGAGGAGATGGATGGGAAACTACTAAGAGGAAACATCAGAGGTATGGGGGGATTCTGGCTGCACTG
Organism: Physeter macrocephalus; assembly: GCF_002837175.3. Lineage (NCBI taxonomy): Eukaryota > Metazoa > Chordata > Mammalia > Artiodactyla > Physeteridae > Physeter > Physeter macrocephalus. Next base: position 23,192,770 of record NC_041225.1, read on the forward strand.
ACCTACCAGGGTCCTTCCTGAAAACAGGCCAGGATGGTCAGACATCACCTGGGTGAGGGTGGAGGATTCTGGGTGAACCAACTCAGCAGGATTCTTGCTAAAATTGGGCAACGGACATGGAAGTACAGACACAGAAATACAATAGTCAAGGCCTAGTCTGGGAAGAGGATTCAGAGGAGCCGGACTAAAGTTTGGTCAAGGAGAGCGTCTTTGTGAGAATCATACAGTCTTACCCTTTTCAGATGGGCTTCTTCCACTTAGTCGTGTGCATTTGAAGTTCCTTCGTGTCTTTTCATGGCTTCATGGCGCATTTGTTGTTTTTTTTTAATTTTTTAAATTTTAGGCTGCGTTGGGTCTTCGTTGCTGCGCGCGGGCTTTCTCTAGCTGCGGCGAGCGGGGGCTACTCTTCGTCTTGGCTGTGTTGGGTCTTCATTGCTGTGCGCGGGCTTTCCCTAGTTGCTGCGAGCGGGGGCTACTCTTCGTCACGGTGCACGGGCTTCTCATTGCGGTGGCTTCTCTTGTTGCGGAGCACGGGCTCTAGGCGCACGGGCTTCAGTAGCTGTGGCGCACGGGCTCAGCAGTTGTGGCTCGAGGGCTCTAGAGCGCAGGCTCAGTAGTTGTGGCGCACGGGCTTAGTTGCTCCGCGGCATGTGGGATCTTCCCAGACCAGGGCTCAAACCCGTGGCCCCCTCATTGGCAGGCGGATTCTTATCCACTGCGCCACCAGGGAAGCCCAGCTCATCTGTTTTTATCACTGAGTAATATTCCATTATCTGGATGGGCCACAGTTTATTATTTGTCTATCACCAACTGAAGGACATCTTGATGGCTTCCAAATTTTGGCAATTATGAATGAAGCTGCTATAAACATCTGTTTCAAGTTCCAAGAATAATTTTATATTTATGAAAAAGCTGCAAGGATAGTGCAAAGCATTCCGACACCCCTCACTCAGTTTACCTTAGTGTTGACATCTTACCTGACCAGGGACATTTGTCAAAAGTGAGAGATTAATGTTGGTTACTGGTAGACTATTGACTAGCTTCACTTGGATTTCACTAATTTTCATGTTTTAGGATCCAATCCAGGATACCACCTTGCGGTTTGGGTGTGTCACGGTCATTAAATACGGTCATAAAAGTCAGCTTATCCTGAGAAAATAGATGTAAAGATATCAGCTATAAGGATCTGGTGTTACTTAATCTAGTGAACACGTTTAATTGTGATACGGTTATTTAGAATTTTGGGGGAAGTTTTCTGCTGTTGGTGTTTGTTTTTAGCAGAGAAGCAGAATTCCCCATGTGCAAAATTAAGCTTCGCTGTATAAGGTCACCGTTTCTGAACAGCATCCTAAAGCTTGTTGAAAGGAGGTCATCTTAAGGTTGAGTATTTGAGACCCTGGAGACAGCTGGTTGCCGATCTATAATAAAAGCTGTCCGGGTGTAGTTTTCCGAGTGGATGCGGCAGCCGTGGCGCTTGGCCGGGTGTCTAATGAGCCTCTCCAAATTGTTTTGCCGGCAGAAGGGACTCCATGAAAGATGACAGAAGAGGTCATCGTCATAGCCAAGTGGGACTACACGGCCCAGCAGGACCAGGAGCTGGACATCAAGAAGAACGAGCGCCTGTGGCTGCTGGACGACTCCAAGACCTGGTGGCGGGTGCGAAACGCGGCCAACAGGACGGGCTACGTGCCGTCCAACTACGTGGAGAGGAAGAACAGCCTGAAGAAGGGCTCCCTCGTGAAGAACCTCAAGGACACGCTCGGTGAGTGGCGGGCGCGGCAGGGCCCCCGGCCTGGAGGGCGGGGGCCTGGTGCTTTCTCAGCGGGATTCGGGGTGGAGGTCATCTCTTTCATTTGCATTTGAGGGTAAAAAAAAAAAAAAAGTATGTTTTAAATACTGACATCTTTCTACTTGTCTTTTTAAAAAATCTCTGGACATGGAGAGATCCAGTGCAGAAATATCCGGCTGGTCATTTCCTAGAGGTCCTCGAGTTTGGAGCTTTATGTAAGCTGGCCTTTCTGTGTGTTTCGGACCCCCCTGCATGTCTCTGTCTCCTGGCATCAACTTTCTGGAGGGTCCCGAAATGGAATGACCACCTCCGGGCATGTCCCCGGGTCCGCCCAGGTCACCCCATCAAATCTTTTTCTCTCTCACGAAATCCTGTGTGTGTGGTGTTTGCACATAGAGGAGGAGATGGCAGAGCAGCACTTTGAACCCGGGGAATTTTTTCCCTCTGTTAAATTGGTGGCGTTTCACAGCGCAGTCCTGGACGGTGGCAGCTAAGGTGGGGACTCGAGCGGCGGTGTGATGCGAGGCCGCCAGGGTGACCCGCAGGGGGCCTGCTGGGCGCCCAGCTTGCTTCCCACGCGCCTATTCCCTTCCCTGGTGTCCGGACGTGGGAAAGACCCCGAGTCCCCTGCAGCTGATGGTGTCCGATCTCGCCTTTGTGTGGACGTCCTGCAGAGGATGCGAGAGGGGGGCTCCCTGAAGGTCAGCAGTGCCTCCTTCTGTGAGCATCACGTGGGTGGCCCGGTTATCACGGAAGAGTTTGCTCTTGAAACGGCTCAAGGTTACCACCCACGTTACATTTCCTTGAGGTTTTCCTTTTTATTTCTAACAGGAGAATTAGTTTCACTTGAGGGAGGGGAACAGGCGGGAAACCTGAAAAGAAAATTAAACTCTGAATGTGATGAGTGTTGCAAAATATTCATCTTTCATTCTCTGCAATCTTGAAGGGTCCACTAACTCTTCAAAACCAAGTACAGCCTTCATTCATTGGGTAGTAATTTTGTGTTGTGGGTTAGGTTATTTTCACGACTTGGGAGAGAGAAGTGAGACACTGGCCTGCGTGAGAATCACACCAGCTACCGTAGATTCTACCTGATGGAGAAATTCCGTTTTTCACGAGCAATCTGATGCTTTTTCACAAAAGTGACCCTCTTTATCGTTTTTTCCAAGCATGTCACTTGAAAGAAACGTTGTCGTCCTGTGCTTATAACTCTCTATTAACTGTGACTAAGAAATGCGGGGAGAGTGAGTAGGTAAATACCTGAGGAGTGCCCTGCGCTTAATTTTATTTATTTTTTTCCAATTTCAGCTTCTCACCCACTAAAGTACCTTTTTTTGGAGATGCTCAACATTGTTGACTTGTTTTGTCTTCTTATCCTTTTTCAAAACTACATTCTCAAGATTCTAGTAAAGAATGAAACACCCAGAAATGGAACGGAACGCTGGGGAGTGAAATAAGGCGAAGCGCGCCCTCTGAGTTACCTACAAATTCCCTTGAACAGCTTGTCATCCCTCCCTTCAGTTCTTAGAACGAGAAGACAGCTGAGCTCTGAAGCACATCTGGCGCTGGGGTTCGGTTTTTCACGAGCGGCAGTCAGTCCCCGGGGCTCCTCTCAGAACTCGGGGGGCCTGGCTCAGCCAGCCTGTCCTCGTGTGGCTGCCAGGCTGGCTCCCCCACCCCGACAGATGGCCCCCCAGCTCTGCGGGCACACGTCTCCTTCCACAGAGCCAGCCAAGTTCCATTTTGGGAGAACACAGATTGTTAGAAAGCTCTTCCTTAAATAGAATCAAAGTTGGCTTCTCTTTAACCCTCTCCCCTCGGCTCTCCTTGGCCCTCGAGAGCCGTGCCGGGGAGACCCGCTGCTCTTCTGTGGACTGACCCCCCCCTTTCCAGGCCTCCTCCCCCTTCGGGCACATTACTGCCTTGGAAACGTTTGTACCTAGCATCGTTTAATGTAAAAACACCAACAAAGCTATGTTCTGAACGCCCATATCCATTCGTGGCAGTTAATGTTTGTAGCCTAGCGACTGTTGGAGGCCAGTACGCGCATTGCCGGGGAGAGATGCCCCCATTCATCATCTGTCTTTTTTGCTTCCTTGTGTTTGTCCTGGTCACCCAGAGCCTTGCTTTTGTTGGACACAGAGAGACCTTGTTGTCTCGGCGTGAGTTTTCCATTGCCCCCCTTGAACGGTGTCACAGAGGAGGGAGGTACCCCGACAAGAAGCACCGTGGCCGTGTGACTTATTTCTCCATCGTCAGACCCGACAAGGCATCAGCGTCGAGAAGGCAGGTGGGAAAACTTTCCGCAGCCTCTCCTGCCGCCCACTGGTCTCCGTTACAGAGAAGACTGGAGCTAAAGCATCCGTGGCTTCCTGTGTAAATCACCGTGAGGGGTGTGCTGTTGGAATTATAGTGTGATCACAGACTGATTATGCACCCAGCGGAAGTTCTCTCCACCGTGTATCAGAAGGAGTGAAAACAACGTCAAAAACACCACCACACATGTTGACCTTCTAATAGAGACTCATGACATCACCCACGTTTGTAATTCTACTGCCATGGAAATCCACCCAGTTTCTAAAGCCGTGGTTAAGATTTCCCCGGCAGGCACCTGGTTTGAAACATAATAGCACCGGACTCCCCATCAAAGTCCCTGTGTTCTCCTTGTGTGCCGGCATCTCTAACTGCAGGTAACCGTGACTTGGCAGAGCTCTCTCCTGCTTTCCCGTATCCCTGTGCCGTGCTGAGGTCGCTCGCCAATTTAATTTAATCACATGTAATAGTTGGTTACGGTAACCTCTAGAAAGCAGTACCTTTCCCGAAAAGTTCTCTCCGTTAGGGAAGGACTAACGCTCTTCCTTTTCCCTTAATAATTTATAATTAAATAAAACAATATGAGCTCGTATTTGTAGACGGGTAGCACGTTGATACACTAGGTCTCCTCTCACGTTCGACGTATGATCACGATTAGTCAAAGAGAGCTTTTCCACAGATAACAAGGAGCCGTCCTCAAGAACTGTTCCTGCTGGCAGAGCCCAGGCGATGTTTTGAAAGGCTCGGTGCATTCCTGGGCTCCGGCCTGGCCTTGGTGTTTTACACAACCCGACTCATAAAACCATGCAGGTTAGGTGTTAGAAAGCGTTGTGCTACATCTTGTGAGACGGGGAAGCTGCTCCCAGGGAGGGATTTTACTGAAGAACGGTTTTTGTCACCCCTTGACGACGGCAGCTGGAACCCGCCGAAGCCCCGAAGGTTGACTGTTTTCGCGATGGTTGCCTCAGGCCCAGGTGCTGACCTGGGCTACCCAGGAAGCTACGGTTCCATTTATAACCTGTTAGCATCCGCCCGCGGGGGGTTTGTTCCAAGGCACACACATCCTTCGCCGACCACCTCCCGCGGCATGTGGAAGCAGAAGTGAGCTGCCCCCGGGGCTGCTGCTTTAGCCTCGGCCCCAGTGTGAGCCTGCCTGAGGCCGGTCAGTCACCGGCCAGGGATCAGCACCGGCCAGCGGCCCCCACCTCTGCGACTCCGAGCCAGACCTGGGAGCAGGGCGGCTCCCGGAGGGGCCCAGCGCTCACTAACTGAAAGAGCCCTTGCGCCGTTTGGGTCGATGCTTTCGGTCGGGGAGGGGCGGTTCCTGGGGGTGAAGTTCCCAGGGTTCCTCGAGGCATATCCGTGTACGGTTGACCGAGCGTCTTCCCCAAGAGAAGGCCTGTGACAGAGACGGGTCACGTGCCTTTAGCTTGAACTTGGGTTGTTTTCACCAAGGTGAATATCAGGCCTCACTGGGTGGGCGTTTGATAGGGCTGCGTCACAGAGGTAAGCAGCTAGGATGTTAGAGGGACTCCTAGTGATACGAGGTTGCCTGTTTTAGAGATGAGAACCAGGGCCTTACGAGCAAAACCGGAGCGGGGTCCGAGTGTGGCGGTGACCGGGTATCGGTGTTAACGTCGCGGATTTGTGTGGAGGAGGAGGGTGCCCTTGTGTGTGGAGACGCACACCAGGTGTTGAGGTGGCGGGACAGGACGCTGGCAGCTGACTCTCAGGGAGTTCAGGGAAAATAACGTCCTTTGTGCTGTTCTTACAACTCGTGTGTACATTGAACCGAGCGGGCAGCCGTGGGGTGGTTCAGGGGCTACCCCAGGCCGTGATGCTGGATCGCAGCAGGGGAGAGGTTGTACCTCGGGCTTCCTGCCCTATCCGGGCATCTGCGGCGCCGCAGGGCCTTACACTTGTCATCGGTCTGCCAGAGGTCGGAGGACCGCCGAGGACCTGCTGAGGTTGGACCTGACACACGCGGTTGCCACCGGGTGTGAATGTGCCACAACCGATTCTTCCTCAGAACGGTTCCCCGGGACTTGGTTCGGAACTTGCCGTAATCATCCAGCAGGTGCCCTCCGTGTCGCTGGCAGGCAGGTGAGGGAACCCCGCTTCGTGCTGGACCGGCCCAGGCTGCTCTGTGCCAGTTCAGTGCGGGCATTTTTGTTACACCAGAGATGGGGCGAGAGATGGGCTCCGGCCTCCGTGGTGGTGAGGCCGTGGGGGCATTTCCCTTCCGGCACCGCAGGACCGTGGGTCTCTGCTGTGATCGGAAGCGTTCTCAGTAGGGCTGAAGCAGGGCAGGCGGTCTGCCCAGATGAGCCGTGGGTGACGGATGCTGTAGTCGCTGGCGGTCGCAGGCCGAGTCGGAGTCGCGCCTCGCTCGCTCCGTCCCTTGGAAACGCTGCTAAGGCACCTGGTTCCCCGCTGAGTGACCTTTGGGAGCGATAACCAGAGGCTTTGAAACGGGGATGCAGACGTGGTGTCGGGATCAGCGCCGCGTCACAGGCTGTGCGCGGACCGGCCGGGGGCGGCCGGCTGGACGTTCTTTCATCTGGTGGGTAGAGTTCAGCCCCTGACTCTCTGCAGCCTGTGGTGTAACTGGAAGAGTTAGCACTGGCCCGGATGCGCGGGGGTCATTAGGACGGTGGCGCTGCCCCTCCTGGCCCTCCGGAAACGGCTGGGTGGGGCCACCCGGGCCTCTCTAATCCTTTTCGCGGAAGCAGCATACGTAGGAGGGCGGGGCTGGGGTCTTTTCCAGTCCAGGCTCGGCACACGGCCACACGCCGCTTGAGCGATTTGCGGCGAGCCGCGGAAACCGCAGAGCCTCAGCCGCGGCGCCTGTGGAGCGGGATAAGGGACCCCTGTCTCATCAGCTGGTTGAGACTGAAATCCTGCCCGTGAAGGATGCTCGGGGCTGGTCTTCGGTGGAGGGAGAGGCAGATGCTGGGAACAGGGGCGTGTGGGAGGACAGGAGGCGAGCCGGCGCCCTGAGGGCCCCGGGTGAGCCACGCTGGGGAGGCCCCCATCGTTAGGCCTGATGCTTTTGACAAGGGGAGCCCCAGCGGTTGTCCCGTGGTGGACGGAGTGGTGGCCGTCGGGGTGGACGGCAGGCATCTTGATCCTGGTCCTCGGGGTGGGAGTGGCGGTGCCAGCGTGCCAGCAGGAGGCTGGGGACGAGACCTCAGGGTGGCCCGGGGGGATGTCACCAGCCCTGGGCCTTGCAGGGAAGGCCCGGAACTCTGTGCCGACTGGGTGTGAAGCGGCAGGTTAGTCCCAGGGGACTCAAGGGTTTCCGGCCTGAAGGAACAACCAGCAGAAAGGCCAGAGGGTTAGGGAAGTAGGAGAACCTGGGCCGTGACGACGACACGCGTTGGAGTTGACGGCAGGCCCTTCGGTGGGAATGTTTTCACGCTTCAGGCGTGAGCCTCAACTTCGGGAGACAAAATTCAGACTTTTGCTGTCACACACGGGCTGTGCCGACGGGAGGCCTAGTTTTTGACCAGGATAAGTAGTTCTGTCTCGGCCCGCAGGGGAGCCCTGGCGTTTGAGGCATTTCGCGGGGTTCCTCCACCAGGCTTCCGCTCCGCTGTGGTCTCGGGGGCTGGTCCCAGGCCTCCGTCTACTTTCTCCAGCCGCCCCCAAGCCCTGCCCTGGGAGGAAGGCCCCGAGGAGGCCCTGGGCCCCGCGGGCCCCGTAACCACCATGCCTCTGCTCCCGACACCCGAAGACAAAGGGAAAGCTTGACGCAGCAGAAAAATTCAACCCGGGATCCGGAGCTGCTGTCGTGTGCGTTTTCCAGCGTGTAGGCGGTAGTAATGATTTCTGTGTGCCTCTCTGGTGCCACCTGCCACCTACCTGTACACCTTTTTGTTTTATCTTCCCAGTAACCCTCAGAGGAATATAGTAACATCCTTATGTTTCACGTGAAGAAAATGAGACTCGGAGGTTAAGGGATGTGTGTGCTCAAGAACACACAGTAAGTGATGGGTCGAAGTTCAAAGCGGGTCTGCCGACTCCTCAAGCTCTGCTGTTGTCGGTCAGCCTCGGGGGTCGGGGATTCGGATTGCGGGGAGCCCTGGGGGGTGAGGGCAGCGCTGCCGGCTTGGCATCGGTACTGGTGCGTCCAGTCGCTCCCCGGTCCCCCCGCACGGCTGGGTTGGCTTTCTCCCACCCTTGCTGCAGCCCCTGGGACTCGAGGGGACCAGCTACCTCATGAGCATCGTTTCCTCCCGGCCCTGGGGGATTCACTTATCAATAACCGCCTGGTTCCTTCACACTGAGGGGAGCCAGGAGCCGTTCGTTAAAACGATTCGGAAGCCGAGGGTCCCAGGAACACTCCTGCTTTTCCTTAAATCGATTCTTATTTTGGCAGCGGTTGTGTCGGCAGCGGGCGCGTTCAGGGGGTCCGCGCGCGTGAGGCGTCAGCCGTCTTTGCCGTTCACAGGCTCTTCGTGTGACACGGGCTTCTGCACTCAGGGAGTCCTCAGAATTGGCGTCTCTGAAATGCCCGTCTCTCATAAAACTATTCATTGAAGACTGGCATACTTATTAAAAAGAAGAAAATTGGAAAATAGAAAAACCATAAATCACCTGTGACCTTATCACCCGGAAATAATCACTGTTGGCGTTTGCATCTGTTTGCTACGTATTTCTGCACACGTAGACCCAAAACCAGGTTGCACAGGTGCCTTCTTCCTGGCGTCAATACCACTGTCACCAGGCAGTCAGTCCTGAAACGTCTACCCTTTCCGCGGAAGCCTGATGGCGACACGTGCTGGAAAGGACCTTTGCCGAGTGAGTTTGGTCCGTGCCTCCCAGTTCCTTAGCGGCCAGGATGCTCTGTATAAAACCGAGGAGGAGAAGCTGATTCTTTATAGTGCATTTGTCTTAGAAGTAGTTTGGTTTTCTAGGTTGAATGTCCATAAAGAGTAAGAAAATTACCGTTAGTCTTTTTACGTGTCACTTAAACATACTTCCTAAACCGAGTCACCTTCTAAGGAATCAGTACAAAAAGTACAAAGTACATTTTTCTCACTTAAAGTGCAGAGCCAGACCACGCCCCATGGAAAGTTTGTATGTAACATGCGAAGAAGATGGACAGATCTCAGTTTGATTTTAAAGGTCCAGCTTCTCCAAGCTATCATCTCTTCCCCGTATTAAAGCAGGGACTCCGGGTTTACAGAGCTGCATTTACCACTTGAGGTTGACCTTTCCGGTCTCTGTCGTATAATCTACCGTTGTACGAACCCGAATTACCTATTATGTGGCATAACTTAGAACTCTTTCGTATTCTGTCTCGCGAGATCGTTCACGGTACAAACGACCCGCCAAATGTAATGCCCACAGACTATGGAAACGTCTACAGCGATTGTGGTGCCAGCGCCCAAATTAAACTTGGATTCGTTTGCCTATATCGTAAGTGTCCAAGTATTTGGAACAAGAAACGTAAAACAACTCACAACAGATTAGTGGGAGGATAATTAGAGAGAAAGTAGAGACAGATTGTTCAAAAGAATGCTAATGGGAGAAAAGCCAGGAGAGGGGATGGGGAAGGAGGAGGGGTCTACGCTCGGGAGATGGAGAAGCAGGTGTGCGGTGACACGGGGTCTTGAAGCCAAGACGCGTCGGCCCCCGGGCCCCTCGTGCCCTGAGGAAGGACAGGGACACCATGTAAAGCATTTCCCAGTTTCTTTCCCAGCGACTGGCACCTGGGTTGCTTCTTATTAAAATTATCGTTTTTCTAAAGAACATCGATACCAGCCTTTCTTGACTCAGAGTTACTCAAGTGGGAGCCTTCGGTTTTAGAATAGAGAAAACGTGGACTACAGATGCTGAGAATTAAGTAAAAATCTTCTCTCCGTGTTTCCAACTGCGCTTCCCCATATGGCCCGCACTCATTTTTAGATCTCATCCATATGTCTCAGACGTTCCTTTTCCCTATTACACGCTCATGTCTGTCCCCGGGGGCCGGTGTGGGGTGCAGGGGGGGTTTGTTCAGGACGGGTGCCGCGGTGCTGACTGCAGAGCCTCTGGGGCTGCTGGAAGGCCAACCAGGCCCCTCCTCCCCTGAGCCCCCTGCCCTGCCCCCACCGCTGCTCTCTGTACGGAGGGCACCTGCTCGCCCGCCCCAGGTGAGGCCGGGGTCTAACTGTCGAGCGTCAGTGATTTCGAGCGGGCAGAGTGTTTCTCTGCTCTTCACTGAGCGCCTGCCCACCCCATCTTTGTCCGCAAGCCGCTGCCCTGATCAGCCCCTGCAGGCTGCCGCCCCCTCTCTCTCGACTCTTAACTTCCTTTCTCTGCTTCCAAACTCACGGATTCTGTGAGCATCCAGATTGTCCCCCGTGGTTCTCACGGCTGGGAAGCCACCTGGAGGGCAGCTCTTGGTGAGTTTTCGGGCTGGGGGTCTGCCCGTGTTTCTTCCTGGAAGCCAGCCATCCTGGGGTGGCTGTTTGCAGGGAACCTCCGCTGATTTTGTAGTTCTGGCTTTTTTCGGGGAGCAAAGCAGTCGAGTGTCTAGCTTGGAAAATTTACAAGCGGGTGTTTATAGTGGAGCGTGAATTGGTAGTGAAATGGTTGGGGTCCTTAGGCACTGATCTAAAGTGACCGGTCCTGTAATATTCAGCCCAACATGCTCAGCCAGACGCCGGTGACAGGAGTTGGCTGTAGGATCCAAAAGGGCCACTGACGGTTCTCCTGTGGTTGTTTTTGTGTAGCCTAGTATGTACAGTTAAGTTTAAAAAGTGAAGTTCATTCGACACTTTGGGCTCTCTGTGTAGAATTCTTGAATCCTGGAAAGGGCTCTGGAGATAACCTGGTCCACAGCTTTTCTGTGAAAATCCGGCACGTTGAGTTACTTGCCAGGGTAACAGGTGCGTCACAGCGGAGCCAGGAGCAGGCCTTGGGCCCGGGCAGGGCGCTGCCGCAAAAGCCAGCCGGGAGCGAGGGCCTGGAGGCCGAGCCCAGCTACATCAGGACCCCTCCCTGGAGCCGGCAGGGGCCCGGCCTCTTAGAAACCAGCGTTCGCCTCGACCAGAGCAGCGTGTGGTCCCGGAAGCCCTTCCGCCCGGCCTGGGAAGATGGGGCGCCTCTTTCACCTCCCGCCTGAAGGCCAGCTTTGCCCTGAGGGGCACCCTCTCCTGAGGTGCTTCAGAGGGGCCCTCGTGTCCTAGCTGCTCCCGACGCAGAGAGCAGGACTGAGGTCAGGCTGTCCCGCAGGAGCACTTCAGGGAGAAAACAGACACGTGCACGCCTCCGTGGAGAAAGCGCCACCTGTTCTTTTCTGCACCGGACCTTGGCCCTCGACCAGAGAGGAAAACAGTTTATGGAGCGATAAGAGCAGGAAGCCCCACGCCCGCGCTCGCACGGCTCCTGCTGTGTACGGGACGCTGCATTCGGGCCCTTCCTCGGGCTCTGGACCCTCACCGCCGCCCCGCCACTGCCACTGCCATCCTCGTGTTACGGCTGCAGAAACGGGAGAAGGGAGCGCAGAACTGCCGAGGCCACGAGCCGGTGGGGCGGGAGCCGGGCCTGGCGCGGGGTCAGAACCGGGGTCCAGTTGTCTGCCGGGCACTCGCTCCCAGCAGCGTGTCGGCCCTTTACTCTCTCTCTCTTTTGTTACCGTATTTCATCTTGCTGAGCAGGCGTGGGCTCAGTAAGTTGCGCCCGTGAGCGTCCGCCAGGGGCTGACACCGCGTGCGGCTTCAGCAGGTCACGCTGAATCCTTGCACGTCCGCGGCCGCCCCCACCCCCGTTCTGCACGCTCAGAGATGCTGGTGCTGATGCAGCAGGTATGTGTGTTGAGAGGTACTGAATATGTATTTTTAATTACAATGTAGAATTACAATTTTTAAAAAGATTCCTTTCACTCGCGTCCGTGTTACCATTTGACTTTCGCGTTTGGTTGACCATCCTGTGCTTCTACACCAGTTTTTTTCAGGCTCACACATTCAGCCATGTTGTTTGCCTGCCTGCTCGCAAGGGAACGGGCTCTCTTAGGGGCAGGGATGGAAATTCCGGTTCTGGGCCCTGGACCCGTGGACCTGCGCGATGGTAGCCTTTGCCCCCGACGCCTCTCCGTCTTGTGCTGGCTGCTGGCACATCCGCCCGCTGGAAAGGGGACCATCTGGGCACGTGGATGGTGAATGGCCCCTTTGTCCCTCGGCCAGCCGGCGGCCCGGCGCGGGCCGTGTGGATCTGCCACGGGGGTGGCAGCTCCCATCCGTCTGACGAAGGCTCCTTCCTCCCCCTGCCCCGTCCTGGACCACCCCTCCCTGAACTTGGGGGTTCCGTGCGGCACGTAAGGGCACGTTTCATCGTAGGGTGAGGGGCACGCACCTAAGGTGCGCCTGCCTAGGAACAAAGAAGGAACCCCCCTGGGTTCGTGGCAGTTTCAGGGGGGAGCATGGAGCCCCCGGTGTTTCCCACAGGCCGTACAGCAGACTGACTCCGCTTTAGGAGAGGACAGTGGTTTTCTTCTTCAAAAGCTCGATTTAAGCTGCTAGCGGGAGAAAGGCTCCTGGCCCGACTTCATCCTCAGCCCTTCACCCGCCCCGGGGTCTGGCACATCCTGCCCGTCAGGGGCAAGTGTTCCCCGCTCTGCTGTCAGGACCGTACAGGGCAAGCGTCGGCTTTGCGGGTGCAGATGTGGCAGCAGGAGCCGCAGGGCTGCGGTCTCATGCGGGTGACGTCGGCCCCCGGGGGCCAGCTGGACAGCACCGAGCATCTCAGACCTGGGCACGAGAGCCGTCGCCCGGCTGCTCCGGGTCGCCTGCCCCTCCTGTCCCTCCCTCGAGGCGTGACCGCGGTGCGACCCGCTGGACGTGCAAGCCCAGGGAGGACGAAGCTGGACGCCTAGGGCTGCATGTAGTCCTCCGTCTTGGACGCGGCTGGGAAGTGGGGTGTCCTCCTCTTCGCGTGGACCCGGTCCCTGTCAGTGAGGCAGGCGCGGTGCCAGGCGCACTATCTTCCACCAGTGACGCGGGGATGAGGGTGAGATGGACCAGCTCTGCGCCCCGTGCGCCACAGTCACGCTGCGTCCGCCGGGCGCGTCTCAGCCCCTCCCTCCCCTCCCGGGGCCCCTGCCCGGTCCCCCGCCACCGTTCTCCACGCTCTCCATCCTCCCCGGGCTTGCACGTCCAGCAGGTAGCAGCGGTTGCGCCTCTGAGTGCCAGGAGGGGCAGGTGCCCCCTGGGGCAGCCACGCCCCAGTCTGCTTGGCCTGAACCCGGCCGGGTCTGAGATGCTCTGAACTGACCAGCCCGTCGCTCTCCGGGCCGCCCTGGGGGGCTCCTCCGAGACCCACCTGGGATGGGGCCGGTGGCCCCGGGTCCCCGTGCAGAGCAAAGCAGAAGTCGAGGTCGGGGGGCTTCGGTCGGTTCGGCCTAACGTCCACGCCACCCAGAGTCACAGACCTCGAGTGTGGGCTCCTGGGGTAAATATGCAAGCCCAGGCTGCTCTGGGATTAGGAAGCACGGCCTGCGTCTGCTCAGCCCCGTACACAAGCCTGGGGGCTCCCCAACTTTCGCCCTGTTTTCTGCGGCGCACTCACCCAGGCATACCTCCTTTCTAAGTGGGGCTCACCGGTTTGGCTTATTTCAGGAGGTGAGGTGGGAGAACGGGAGGGAGAGCGGGGAAGGGTCATTTTATGTTTTCCAGAGCCCTTAATCGAAGTGACGGAGATCAACTCCAAAGTAGCTAAAGAAAACAAACAACAGGAAGAAGAGGAGAATTTAAAGAGGGATGAGCTCACGTCATTGGGAAGTGTGGTTGGATTCCCGGGCTCAACTCAGGTCATCCAGGTTCTGTGTCTGCGTCTCTGGGCCTCTTCTTCACACGGGCGCCTGCAGGTGTGGGTGACTCTTGGGAGCCGGTCCGCCCGCCCCCAGACTGCAGGGGGGGGCTCTGATCCGAGTCCGGGGATGGGCCCTGCTGAGACCACGAGAAGAGAGGAACTCTCTCATAGAGATGGCGTGGAGGGTGTGGAACAGATTAAAGCAAGAGAGAACTACTGCATTCATCCTCAATGGTGGCCCTCCAAAAAATGCTTCCGTTTAGTGAATGTGAGGTTTCTTCCTTTATTCAAATACTCGACTGTGAATTCTGGCGCTAGATATTCTCTGAGTAGTGGAAGCTAGTCTGAAAAACTAGATACAAACTAAATGAACATATAGGACCATGCATAGCTATTAGGAGCCAAACAGTAAATATATCCTCTTACATGAAAAGTTATTTCAGCTACTTTGTACCGGAACCAATCTTGTCAGACCTCCTTAGCATTTAATGATAAAAAGCTTTTGTATTAATAATCTCAGTGGACATTCCTAACCCTGATGGGGAAAAAGCCCCACAGATTGATAATCTCTATGCTTAACTTAGTCTGAATGACACTTTAAGTGCAAGGAAATTTTCTACTTGCATCTGGTTTATGTCACAAATCTGATTAGTAGCAAAAATAAAATGGCTTTGCCATAGAGCTCCTGAAACTCAGGTGTGCTGTGTCTACATGTATGGGCTGGAATACTTGTATGAACTGTCGAATTTGTTTGGCATTTTATCTTAACTCTCCAGCATTCCAGCTGGAAGATGACAGAACATATTTTAAAGTTGTCTGCTGTAACATCCTTTTATCTTAAAAGGTGTATATAAAAGATTTTGACTTTAAAATCACTGACTTTAATAATGTGTGATATATTCAAGCTTTATTAGAACTCACTCTTCAGTGCATGTAATTTTATTCAAGAAAGTTAAATAGTGCTTATTATTGTCAGTGAAAAAGTAACTCAGGATCAGAGATCCAGCAGCTCCATGCCAGGAAATTGTCACAAAAGCTGAACAGCATAGTTTACCTTTAAATACAGCTCAGCTGTTTACCACTTAAAATGATGCTGTCTGCTCAGAATCAGAAATGCCTATTCCTGATGGTGCACGCGTATTTTTTTAAAATTTATTTATTTTATTTATTTATTTTTGGCTGCATTGGGTCTTTGTTGCCGCGTGCAGGCTTTCTCTAGTTGTGGCGAGTGGGGGCTACTCTTCGTTGCGGTGCGTGGGCTTCTCATTGCGGTGGCTTCTCTTGTTGCGGAGCACGGGCTCTAGGCATGCGGGCTTCAGTAGTTGTGGCACGCAGGCTCAGTAGTTGTGGCTCATGGGCTCAGTAGTTATGGCACACGGGCTCAGTAGTTGTGGCGTGCAGGCTCAGTAGTTGTGGCTCACGGGCTTAGTTGCTCTGTGGCGTGTGGGATCTTCCCGGACCAGGGATCGAACCCATGTCCCCTGCATTAGCAGGCGGATTCTTAACCACTGCGCCCCAGGGAAGCCCGGCACATGTTACTTTTTATACGGTTGTTAAATGCAGATAAAGTACGTTGCACAGCGCATGGCTGGCCTTCCATGTGGCGACTGTGGACGTGGCCCCGTTGAGGAGCTCGGCTGCGACCTCTCTCGGCCGACTGTCCGGGGGCAGCTGCGGAGAGGCTCCTGCCTGGGACCCCAGGGTGGGGGGCACTGGGGGCGGGGAGAGTAGGCTCTGTGCCCCTCCCGGGCAGCCGGCTCCCCGCAGCAGCAACCAGAACACTGCTGAGCAAGCCCGTCTCTGAGATTTCTTGTCCATCTTAAATAGCACAACTTTATGATCACAGATTTAAGGAAACTGAGGTGTTCTCAGAGCCTGATCTTCACGGTGGACGTTAAAATCTTGATCACCCCGAGCACCTGCCACGTCACACAGCATCTTGCTTTTTTTTTTTTTTTAATAGTGATTTCCATTCCTTCTTCGTTCTTTGCTCGTGGAAGATATGGCAGTTTATACATTATCGAACAAGCTTAGAGAAAGTCGTAACTTTGTAGGAAAAAAGTTACTTAACATCACCGAATGCAACGTGCGGGCAGTAGGAAGGGTTTCCTAGTGGCTGCGTTCTGCATAGTCTCACCCACGATGTGATGGGTCCAGTGCGGGCCACATCAACACCTGCAACAGAACGTCCAAACACCACATTCTGTGCGGCGGAGGGTTTTACGATGAACTTGAGAACTAAAAGGGAAGCGCACCATTTGAATTTATCCTAGACCTTGTGAAAACACGCTGGGGCTCCCCGGGCCTCGGTCCGTGCATCGTGGCCTGGCCGGGGCTGCCTGGGTGTCCCGCACCACGTGGACGGTACCCGAGGCCGGGGTGTGCTGAGGAACGTGGCCAGCTGCTCTGGGAGGTGCTTCTGTCTGCGGCCCAGGCGGCCCCGGGATCCATGCTCTGGCCGTCGGGAGCAGGCCTTGGAAAGGGCCGGGAAGCGCGTTCTCCCAAATGTGGCCCAGAGAGGGGGCGAGCGGAAGCCCTGGTTAGCGAGGGCATCTGGTGGGCCAGGTCCTGGTTAGTCACTGTTCGGTAGGTGAAGATGGGCTGGGGCTTGGCAGAAGGGGTGTGAGGCTCTTGCCTCTCCTGTCGGGAAAAATGTGAAATCATAGAAGGAAATTAATCACGTTATCCTTGCTAAAATCAGAACACACACTGGAGTCAGGTTGTGTTTTTGCTACAACTGGTGGAAGGAGGTGGTCTGACTTGAATGAACGAAGAAAAAAAAAGCATTAGATGTGGGGAAATACACAGGGAAAGTGGGGAGCAGGGGGGTTCCCAGACTGCCTCCTTCCCTAAAAGATAACGGATTTGCCTTTGAATTAGAGCCTGGACGCCAAGGCCGTCCAGAGCTCGGGGCTCACACGCGGGTCTCCGTCCCCTCCGACCTGGCATCTCGTAGCTGGCACGCGGCGGCAGTCACGTGGCCTCGGGTGAGGTCCAGGCAGGGGGAGGTGACGGGGTCCTGAACCTCCAGAGCCTGCTCGTTCGACGTCCTTGTGATCCTGGCCGCCTGACTCTCCGGAGCCATTCACCTGGTTGTCCTCATTCAGAAAGGCCGCCCTGGCTGCTGGAGGGTGGGTCCCCTTCCCTCTGACGCCTTCCTGCTCCCCGGGCTCCCCGGGGCTCCCAGCCCTTCGGCCCCATCCACCCGGGCTCTGGCCTCGGGCAGAATCAGGGTCAGGGAAGAACTGGGGAAGAAGAGGAAACGGAGAGCCTTTGTCAACAACCCAGGCGACTTTGTTCTATTTACACATTGCCACCCGACGCCCCCTCCAGCCTGCCCCAGCCGTCCCAGGACTTGTCCTGGGGCCCGGGCCTGTTGCTCCTGAGGCCTTTCTTATCCCAAACCTTCCTTCCCTAACCTCAGCCCCACTTCCCCCCGGACACACAGGGCCCATTTCATTCCCTAGAATCAGAGGAGGTGTTCATCACAGTTTGGGAGGGTGCGGGAGGGGATCTTGAAACCCCACTTCAGAGCCCTGAATGCACTTGCCCATGGGAATCATGACACAAGTAATGAGCATCTGCCATCACGCTTCACGCTAGCCTCTAGCGGAACTGTGCTTCGTGACGATTCTGGATTAAATAGGCTTTCATTGGCTCACGGTCTGTCTGTGCCACTCCACCGGCTGCGTGTGTTGGGCCAGTTCCCTGGTCTCTTTCAGCCTCGGTTTCCCCATCTGCAGAAATGGGGGGAGCCTGGTCTGTCACAGGACCGTTGTGAGGTTCAGATCATATAGATGTCAGTGGGGTCGGGCTCCTCCCTACCCACCCCTGACGCACACCTGCCTCTTGCATTTCACTGCACCAGCCGCCATGTATCTCTGCTCCCATAAGATAATGTTTCCCAGGTGCCAAACGCCTGACGGGCAAAGTTTCTGTTTGGGTGGCCGTCTGGCACGTAGGGCCACGGCCAAGAGTGTTCAGAGAGGACTTAGACCCTCTCCTGGTAAAAAAATATCTGAGAAAAAAGAAATTCACCACCCAGCTCAACACCAGTTAGTAAGAGTAATAATTGTCATCCATAAAGCACGTTCTGTACTTTACATGTGTAATCTGAATTTAGGTACCTGTTTTAGGCTGATTTGTCCACCCTCAAAATTCATATGTTGATGTCCCATTCTCCAGAATCTCGAAGTGTGACTGTATGTGTATAGGGCCTTTCAACAGGTAATTAAGTTTAAATGAGGTTTCTTAGGGTGGCCCTAATTCAGCATGACTGGTGTCCTGTAAGGAGAGGAAATTAGGACACAGAATGCAGACTCAGTGAGAGGGCAGCCGTCTGTAAGCCAGGGAGAGAGGCCTCCGAAGGAACCAGCCCTGCTGACCCTTCATCTGTGACTTCCAGCCCCCGGAACCATGAGAAAACACATTTCTGGTGTCAAAGCCCCCCAGTCTGTTATGGCCCCCCTCGCAGACTGATCCAGTGCCATCGTTGTCCAATTTTAGGGTAAGAAAACTAAGACCCAGAGAGACTAAGTAACTTGCCCAAGAGCACACAGCTAATTAGTGGCTGACTCGGGATTCCTGCTGGGCCTGTGCTCTCAGTCACTCTGCTGTGCTACCCCCAAGACCCCAGCCCAGAGTTGCCTCAAAGACTGTTTAGGTCATGTTAGAGCAAAACAGGTTAATTTTCCAGGGGTGTTTGTATGTAGAAAGTTCCAGTCTTGATAGAGACATATAAGCTTCTCTTACGGGCAGGGAGTGTGCCTGTCTTATGTCACTCTCCCCAGAATCTAGGAAGGTTCCTGGAAGGAGCTCAAGGCTGAAGTAATTAAATTGTTTTGTGTTTGAAAAAAAGCAGACGAAGTAGTATGTTCGTAAGTCAGCGGTATGACTGACTTACGTAAGTGCCTTCCATGACGTATTACGAGGCATAAGGTCTTCCATGACGTATTACGAGGCGTAAGGTCTTCCATGACGTATTACGAGGCATAAGGTCTGCCGTTGTCTTTTCTGTTGATTTTGACACCTTTCTGCCTTTTTAAAATACATATTTTAATTTTATTGGATTATAGTTGACTTACAATGTTGTGTTAGTTTCAGGTGTACAGCAAAGTGATTCAGTTATACATACACATATGTTTCATTCTTAGGTTCTTTTCTCATATAGGTTATCCCAGAATATTGGGTAGAATTCCCCGTGCTATACAGTAGGTCCCTGTTGGTTATCTATCTTATATATAGTCGTGTGCGATGACACCTTTACGTCTTGATGAATATCCTAAAAGCTGCTCTTCCCTGGCTCTTCAAGTAGGCTTCCTTGCTCACAAATTTAGAAAGGTCTTCTAGAGAGTTATTTTTAAATGTTATTTCTTAAAATCTTTGTTACCCATAAAAATTGCACTCTGCCTGGCCATTTCTGCTCGGCGTGCCGACTGCCCCGGGAGGTTTGAAGGCCTTCGTGCCCGAGACTTCTGGATGGAAGTTTACTTCCATGAACCGTCCTGTGTGCCTTCTGGATTAGGACGCCATTGAATCATCACGATGCCGTGTCATTGCAGAGTTGAACTCACCTAGCTTTGAAATCAAAGGTTGAGAGGTTCATGTTTTCAGGTGTAAAGCAAATTAACTCTTATGTGGAAATCTAAGTGTTTAAATTGGTCCAGTGTCCCGGCTTACTCTTTATTTCCCATGCACTTGAGTAAGACGCTGAAGAACAAAAAGAAACAGCAGAAGCCATTAGCTTAATTAAAGAATTGGTGTCTCAGAGCTTCCCTAGTGGTGCAGTGGTTAAGAATCCACCTGCCAATGCAGGGGAGGCGGGTTCGAGCCCTGGTCTGGGAAGATCACACATGCCGCGGAGCAACTAAACCCGTGCGCCACAATGACTGAGCCTGCGCCCTAGAGCCCGCGAGCCACAACTACTGAGCCCACACGCCGCAACTACTGAAGCCCAGGCACTCTAGGGCCTGTGCTCCGCAACAAGAGAAGCCACCGCAGTGAGAAGCCCGTGCACCGCAACGAAGAGTAGCCCCTGCTCTCAGCAACTAGAGAAAGCCCGCGCGCAGCAACCAAGACTCAATGCAGCCAAAAATAAATAAATAAAATAAATATATATTTTTTAAAAATTGGTGTCGCCACTTGAAGATCCAAGTGAACGAGCGCTTATCACAGTTGTGCTGTCACCTCACGCTCCTTGCTCTGCTGCTGGCACTGAGCGGAGCACGTGTCCCGGGGCAGAGAACGCAGCCTGAGGCGGGTCTGCTCTGGAAGCCAGCGCCCAGCTCTCCGTGGTTGGAGATGATCATGATGCCTCCTTTTATTCCTCTGACCTCCCCCACCTGGCAGGGGAGTTAGAAGTAAAGGTAATTCTCAGGACCAAGCTGTCTTTACTGCAGGGAATTAAGGGAGAAGGAGGTACAAGCTACCCATAAAAGCGCTTTGGTGTCCTTTCAGGAGAAAACAAAACATTTGCCGGTGGCCACAGTTTCCATGCCACGAAAACCTCCACACTGACTTAGCTGGGAGACGTGGCGGGCGAGCGGCATGGCGGGCCCCCGGTCCAGGGGCACGTCCCCATCTCTGGGGCCAACGTGCCCTCCTCCCCTCGGCTCACTTTCTACAAGGTTCCGGAATTCCGTGCATTCTAACCAGGTTAAAGCATTTTTACCTTAGGGCTTTTCCAGCTGTGTCCCTCAGGCACGGGAAGGGATAACTTTCACATTCTAGCGCAGCACTGACTCACCCGTGTGACTGAAGCAGCAATTCTGTGTTCGATGCACTCTGAGATTTTCTATTTTGTTCCCTTTTCAAAAGAAGACAGCACGTACATACAGGCTGGTCACAACCCCGTTAAACCGATTTTCTGATCCATTCGTGGTTTTTCAATCAGAATGTGAAAAATTCTGCCTTAGATTTAATGTATCAGCTATTTTTTTTCTTCCAATTCACTCATCACAACTTGTGGGAAGTCTCTGCAGTGCTGAAAGAAAGGAACAGGAGGAAGGAGGGGTACGGGTTTCCGCCCAGTGGGGCGGCTCCACTGCCCGGTGGCCCCGGGAGGGCACTGAGTGTCCTCGGATGGAGGAGAGGGTGCTGGCCTGAGAGCAGGCCAACCCTGAGGGGCGCTGAGAGCTGGGGCGGCTCTGCAAGCTCATTTTGTCCAACTTCCCGTCCAAAACGCATAAGACATTTTCTGTCCTGATGTCTTGTGGGGTTTTTTTTTTTTTTTTTTTTGTCTTTTGTAGTAGTGGCACAGGGATGCTTTAATCATTTCAGACTTTACGCTGTTTTATCCTCTTGGTTTGCAGGTGCTCTAGCAGTTTTTTGAGGAAAGCAGAGAGATCAGCTCGGGTAATAACCAGCTTTTAGGCATTTAGCCACTGTCACCTTCTCTGCTGGTGACTGGCTGGTCACCAGCCACGGGACCCAGTCCGTCCCACATCAGGTGCGGGCGCTGCCCCTTGGACCAGGCGCCGCCCTGAGCCCTTGCCGGGTCGCCACACGCTGAGCCCCGTCCCCGCGCTGAGCTTTGCCGTGTCTCCGCAGGCCTCGGCAGGACGCGCCGGAAGACAAGCGCCCGCGATGCATCGCCCACACCCAGCATGGACGCCGAGTTCCCCGCCAACGGGGGCGGCGCCGACCGCATCTACGACCTCAGCATCCCGGCCGTGGTCAAGTTCGCGTACGCGGCCGAGCGCGAGGACGAGCTGTCGCTGGTGAAGGGCTCGCGCGTCACCGTCATGGAGAAGTGCAGCGACGGCTGGTGGCGGGGCAGCTACAACGGGCAGGTGGGCTGGTTCCCATCCAACTACGTGCTGGAGGAGCTGGACGAGGCCGCCGCCGACGCGCCCGGGGGCCCGAGCCTGCGGCCCGGCGCCGCGCTCAGCAACGGCCAGGGCGCGCGGGTCCTGCACGTGGTGCAGACGCTGTACCCCTTCAGCTCGGTCACCGAGGAGGAGCTCAACTTCGACAAGGGCGAGACCATGGAGGTGATCGAGAAGCCCGAGAACGACCCCGAGTGGTGGCGCTGCCGCAACGCGCGCGGCCACGTCGGCCTGGTGCCCAAGAACTACGTGGTGGTGCTGAGCGAAGGCCCGGCCCCGCACGCCGGCTCCGGCCCCGCGGGGCCTGCGCGCGCCGGCCGGTTCGCGGGCCGCGAGTGGTACTACGGCAACGTGACGCGCCACCAGGCCGAGTGTGCGCTCAACGCGCGGGGCGTGCAGGGCGACTTCCTCGTCCGCGACAGCGAGTCCTCGGTGAGTGCGGGGTTGCGGGGGGGGCAGAGGGGTGTGCGCGTGTGTGATGTGGACACGTGCGCGTGTGTGGTGTGGACACGTGCGCGTGTGTGGTGTGGACACGTGCGCGTGTGTGCACGGGCCGCGCAGGGCGCCTTGCTCATCAGGGACAGAGTCCTCGGTGAGTGGAACGCTCGAAGCAAGCGGAGAGTATGTATGTGTGTGCGTCCGTACGTGTGCCATTCCCTTCTCGGGTGTGTGAATGGCCTCGAACAGCAAGGGTGTTTGGGGCTCATGTTAAGAGAGATGAACACGGTTGGTCTGTGTCCTGAGACGCCCGCTCTGCCCTGGGCTGAAATCCGCCTGGACAGCCCGGCCTGAGCCGCACCCCTTCTCCGGGGGGTGCGTTCCTGCAGACGGCACGGTAAGTACAGTGTGTTGTTAGCTTCTGAAGGTTGGCTGCCTCTTGACTGAGATCACCCCTGTTCTGTCGTGCAGACTCAAATGTCATTTTCTCCCCTGGTTTCCCCCTGTTAATGACGCCGTCTCAGCCCTGGCGGTTGACCTTGTTTCCTCTCTGGGTCTGAGACACATCAGATGTTCTCAGCAAGGCGGGCACCCGGTTTCTGACACAGCCTTTTGTTGGTTGGTTGGTTTTGCTTTTTAAGCCGTGTAATCCTCAGTACATCTCTGCCTCAGGCACCACTGAGTTTATTTCTGAAAAGCTTTTGAAGCACTTAGGAAGAGAACGGAAAGGGAAGAGGCAGCTGTTGAGAGAGAGGAGTCTGTGTGTGCGTGCGGAGTCAGCGGCATGAGCCCTCTCGACTTGGAGCAGATTGGTTTCCAGCACAGATTCGGAGGTCTGTGTTTCAGGTGTATGGCCGAGCCCAGCTGGGGGAACTGGGCTGTGTCACACGAATTAGCCTTTCTGTGTTTTCATTGTGGAGGTATTACTAAACCGGTTTTGTCGATCCCTGCAAATACACCTTCCAGAGTGAGTCCCCCCAAAAGGAGAGTTTTGAAGATAAGAGTCCAGTGTAATTACTTTGTATTGGTTCCTGCAGACTTCAGTTTAATTTTTAATTTTTTTTTTTTTTTTTTTTGGCTGCATTGAGTCTTCGTTGCTGCACGTGGGCTTTCTGTAGCTGCAGCGAGCGGGGGCTACTCTTCGTTGCAGTGCATGGGCTTCCCATTGCGGTGGCTTCTCTTGTTGCGGAGCACGGGCTCTAGGCGTGCAGGCTTCAGTAGTTGTGGCACGCGGGCTCAGTAGTTGTGGCGCACGGGCTTAGTTGCTCCACGGCATGTGGGATCTTCCTGGATCAGGGAACGAACCTGTGTCCCCTGCATTGGCAGGCGGATTCTTAACCACTGTGCCACCAGGTAAGTCCCAGTTTAATTTTTTAAACGCAACCTGTAAGACTAGTAAGCTCGTGCTATGTACTGTAATTGTTGTCTTCTGAAAAGGTTGATACCACAGTAAGTAAGTGCATAGTCAAGGTTCCTGATCTGGGAGGAGTTCGAGGCCCCAGAAGTGATTTTCCCTTTCAGAGAGGGGGGCATGTGTGATGGTGGTGGAAACTGGCCCCCCTGATGGTGGCGGCAGGTCGTGGAGACGGCGGCGCCTGCCCTGTGCTTGGGCGGGCGCACAGGGCCTGAACGTTAACTGCATCTGAAGTCTGAATGCTGAGCTTTTCTTTTCTTTAAAATTTTTAATTGAAATATAGTTGATTTACAATCTTGTGTTAATTTCAGGTGTACAGCAAAGTGAATCAGCTGTACATGTACATATATCCCCTCTGTTTTAGATTCTTTTCCCATATAGGCCATTACAGAGTACTGAGTGGAGTTCCCTGTGCTCTACAGTAGGTCCTTATTCATTATGTATTTTATATATAGTAGTGTGTATATGTCAATCCTATTCTCTCAATTTAGCCCTCCCCCCTTTATCCCCTGGTAATTATAAGTTTGTTTTCTATATCCGTGACTCTACTTCTCTTTTGTAAATAAGTTCATGTGTACCTTTTTTTTTAGATTCCACATATAAGCGATACTATAAAGACAAATATCATAGTATATCACTGAGGTTTTCTTATCTAGAGTTGGTGGTTTCTGGCAGGACATCACGTTAAGTTGTTCTAACGTGAGGTCAGCTCCGTGCACAGATCAGGGCGGAAGCTGCAGAGAATCGGGTCCAGAGCACTTCCAACCCTCCTGAGAGAAACTCAGAGGTAGCACCGGTAACCCGATCACAGTAGGAGGTGATCAAGGGATAGGTGTGATCCAGAGTCGAGGAGTATTGTCTTGATTTAGGAATGTTGGGTTTGAAGAGACGTCTTAGAAGGAGAGGGGTGAAAGCAGCCCCCCAGTGTGGAGACAGTGCCCCATGTCCTCTGACCGGGTCTGGGGTAGGGGACAGTCCTTGGCAGAAGGTAGAGGGGCATCGCTGGCTTAGGGAGGACCTGTCGCTTTTCCATGGGACAAACACATGCAGGCAGTGGTCACTGTCTGATCTCGGGACCGAGTCCTTTTGGAGGTGGAGGGGTACTTGCTTTATCTGGCCTCCATCCCAGAACTTGAAGAAGCTCCAGTATCACATTTGTCTCGCATTATTAGAGAAAAAGCTAACTTTTTCTAAATCATTGAAACATTAATTGTTTATATTTTATTTTAACCATTTTTTATGGGAGCCTTTCCAAATTTTTTTCCTTCTGTTTTAACTTAGAAAACCAAGCTACGACAGTTCATCGTGTGCTGGGGCCATTGATTGCCGGGGCAGAGGAAGGGGTTTGTTTGCTGGGACTTGGTCAGCTCTGCACCCAGCGTGGCACTGGCTTGGGCTGAAGGCTGCCAGGGGGCCCGAGGGTGCGCAGGGCTGCTTGTCCTGATGGAATTCGCCGTGACATGTGGCATTTTCTGCTGTTCGTGTGCCTGCCTTGTGCCAAAGGCATGCTCAAGGGACTCTCAGGCGTGTCGCTGCTCTTCTCCTGAAGAGCCACGACAGAGAGAGGCCGGCTGCGCTGTCTACCTGCTCATAGCCAGTCTGTCCTCAGCTGTCGTCTGCAGCTATGAGGAGCCGTCTGGATGTACAGATGGACAGGTCCATTGCTTATTCCTTTCCCGCCGTCCACTGCCTCTGCTTCCTGCCACTGTCTCCCCATCTCCTTTCCTCCCCTCCTTTGTCTTTTTTTCTGTTCATTTGGGCATCTCCAAGGTGAGAGCCTGGCTTCCAAAGCCACCGCCAGGCCGGTGTGAGCCCTTAGCTTCATAATCTTGCACAGCTCCGGGTCAGCGCTCCTGCCGGACTCAGAGGCAACCCCATTTAATTTCCTGTCCTTCCTTGCGGTCTTTGGGCCCAGGGCTCGCCTTTGGTTGAGGTAACTGCAGGACCTCCTCTGTAAGCACAGCTTTTTTAGAGTGCATCTTCAAGATGTGTTTCATTTTAAAAATATCCTGAGTGATTCCAAGATAAATAAGCTCGACTCTTGCTTGATATTTTGCATTTAAAAATATTTCATATTTTTCTGTTTTGAAAAGTAAAAATATACCCAGCTCTGAGTCCTGGGAAATCTGTGCTTGCGGGGGTGGATGCGGGGTGGGGGGGGCGGGGAAGGGAGGGATGTGCATATTTCAGAAAAACAAGCAAAACTTTGGCATATCCTGCGATATCCCGGGTCAGTGGTATGCTGGGTGTTTCAGAGGTATCTGTTAGACATGTTTTTTCAGTCAGTGAATGAACCGGACCACCCTGCTTTGGCTCTCCTTCCTGTCCTGAATCTTAATATCAACTGTTCTTTCTTCATCTTCTCTCTCCCCCTCCCTTACTCTCCTCCCTCATCTGCAATTGTCATTTATCCTCAGCAGCTAAAGATGAAAGGGTATGGCTTCTTGTTCTCCATGTTTAACCACCACACCTCCACCTGCTAATCCAAACCTCATTAAATAGCAAATTCAGAATTCCTACCTGCCTTCTGATGTTCATCGTAAATCCTTATACATTTGTTCAGTCTTATCTTGTGGGTATGGTTAGGAAGCTGTACTTACGATGAAGAATAACCAGTAACTAGATTTCTGTGTGCTCTGTAAGTGGTCAGTGTTTTATTTTTTCCATTACTACAGAAAGTGACAGGTTATAACTAGGATGAGGTCTGCAAAGCATCAGGCTGTGGTATAGAAAGGCATTTTTCTCTGTAAGACATTAAGGAACCCAGAGAGAGCATCTGTTTCACCTTATTTATTGTGTCCGACAGTAGTATTTAGTTGCTAACTTTTTGTCATACAGCACATTCACGTGTGAAAAGACTTGCTAAAGATAACTTACTGTATATATTGGCCACACTAACAGTCTACTGGGGTTTCATCTCTTACTGTTTTAAAAAAAATCTATTAAAGTTATTTGGCCAGGGGCTTCCCTGGTGGCGCAGTGGTGGAGAGTCCGCCTGCCGATGCAGGGGACGCGGGTTCGCGCCCCGGTCCGGGAGGATCCCACGTGCCGCGGAGCGGCTGGGCCCGTGAGCCGTGGCCGCTGAGCCTGCGCGTCCGGAGCCTGTGCTCCGCAACGGGAGGGGCCACAACGGTGAGAGGCCCGCGTACCGCAAAAAAAGAAAAAAAAAATTATTTGCCCAGGAAGAAACAGAACAGAAGGATTAGCATAGTTCCTTGCTATATTTTTCCAATTGCATTTCTTATAGTAATTGGAACTTCTAACCAAAACTCTGTTTTCAGGCAGTTTCATCACTCCATCGCTTCAGATCAGTGGTGCTCAAACTGCAGGTGTGTCAGAAGCTTCTGGAGGGCTTGGTCCCAACAACCCACAAAGTGCCCAAGAATTTGCCTTTCTAGCAATTCTCTGGTGATGTGGTTGATCTAGGGACCACACTTTGAAAACCCCTGGTTCCTGTTGCGACATCTTCATGGTTTTATACATATTTACAGCAATTATTTAAACTCATTTCTGCTTACTACTACATTTCCAAGAAATATAAAGATGCTTAAAGGTGAAGATTATGACTATCATAAGGCTTAATTTTATGTAGACCATTAGGTTTTGTTGAGTGGAATTCATCTCCGGAAAGCGTTTTCTGTTCGTTTTTTAGCTGCTGAGAGTTTGGTGACAAGCCAGCTGTGTTTGCAGTGCGTTTCTGGCAGAGGATGGGAAAGGCTTCAGAGCCAGAGCATAGTGAGGGCTGTTCCCTACACAGCTCAGAAGATGAGCAGCATGGCATGAATTCCCTCCTGCAGAGGCTTGCTGACAAGCTTCCTAAGTCCATGGTCTGACACCACGATCCCTAGATATTTCCTCATAAATTCGTTAATGTTAAGAAAAAGCCTGTTGTACGCATCTTTCCGGTTGCAAACATAATGTTGTTTTGAATTGTCAGGCTTTTGGCCCAGGACCTGATGGAAGTTTTGCTTTGTTTTTTGCTTTTGCGTTACGCGGGCCTCTCACTGTCGTGGCCTCTCCCGTTGCGGAGCACAGGCTCCGGACGCGCAGGCTCAGCGGCCACGGCT
>NC_041225.1:23220575-23227955 GCF_002837175.3 Physeter macrocephalus
CCCGGCTCACGGGCCCAGCCGCTCCGCGGCACGTGGGATCCCCCCGGACCGGGGCGCGAACCCGCGTCCCCTGCATCGGCAGGCGGACTCTCAACCACTGCGCCACCAGGGAAGCCCTGTACCTGTTGTTTTTAACAGCACACACGCACGGGCAGACCCGGAGTGAGGGACGGGGGCTACCGCCCCAGCAGGTGCACGTGGGCCTTTCCGGCGGGTGTTTTCTGCCCTGGTTGTGGTTTCTTCCCCTGGTGAAGGGGAAGCACCTTGAGGAGCGAGGTGAGAGGCCTGGACAGAGGGAGAAACGTTTGCATTCGGCTCTGGTCGGCGCTTGCTGAACATTTCTTTCTTGGAGGCAGGCAGGCCCACCTCTTCTCTCCCCGCTGCCGGGGGTCTTCGCCGCGTGTCCTTTGGAAGCAGTTCCTTGGCGACTTGCAGAAGAAATTCTTGGCGACTTGCAGAAGAAATTCTACAAGAAGCATTTACGTTTTGGTCTCAAGATGCAGGCAAGGAACGTACTCGCCCAGCAGAGATGGTGTCCGAGGCATCTAACACTCCGATATTCAGATACTCAGGAGGCCCGGCGGGTGTACCAGCCAGAGCCGGGCAGAGTCCCTGTTGCATTTCAAGGAGGTTGAGATGGAAAAACGTCAAGTTCAGGGATGACTGTTGCCCGACCCCAGGCCAGAGCGGGGCGGCCCTTTTTGGTTCAGGAGCCGGGTCTGAGCCGTGTCGAGGGTGATCTGAAGGAAATGATGGGTTCCTCTGTACCCCCGCCGGGGCCCCTCCTCTCAGCCTCCCTTCTGCCAGGGCCCCCCCGCCGATTCCTGCAGTAACTTCCAAGGCAGGAGAGCACGTGTCCTCACCCATCCTGCTACTTTGGTTTCCTCTGTCCAGATTAAAAGGTTTCCACCGGAATTACACCAGTTTTTAGCACATAAACTTTTTTTAAAAAGGTTTTTTATTGTGGCAAAATATACATAACATAAAAGTTGAACATTTTAATCATTTTCAAGTGCAAGTTCAGCGACGTTAAGCGTATTCACATTGTTGTGCAAGCATTACCACCATCCTTCCCCAGAGCTTTTCCGTTTCCCTCGCTGGAACTCTGTCCCCATTGAATGATAACTCCCCGTCCCCTCCCCCAGCCCCAGGCTGCTTTCTACTCTCTGCCTCTATGAATTTGACTAAGTACCTCATATAAGTGGCATCATGCAGTGTCTGTGCTTTTGTGTCTGGCTTACTTCACTCAGCATAATGTCCTCAAGGTTCATCCATGCTGTAGCCTGGGTCAGAATGTCCTTCCTTTTTTAAAGCTGAATGATACTCCATTGTATGGATGGACCACACTTTGTTTATCCATCATCTGTCAAAGGACAGGTGGGTTGCTTCCACCTTTTGGCTACCGTGAATAATGCCGCTGTGAACATGGGTCTGCAAGTGTCTGTTCAAGTCCCGCCTTCAGTTCTTGAAGGTCTATACCCAGCAGAGTTTTTGGAAGAAATGGTGATTCGTTGGTGAATTTTTTGAGGAACCGCAGTCTGTTTTCCACTGCGGCTGCGCCACTTTACCTTTCACCAACTGTGCATAAGCGTTCCAGTTTTTACACATCCTTGCCAACCGTTGTTGTTTTGGTTTATTGTTTTTTCATGATAACCAGCCTCATAGCTGCAAAGTGGTGCCTGACTGTGGTTCTGATTTGCATCAGCACAGAGCCTTTCAGTCTTAGCTGCGCTTTTGGCCTGTTTGTGGGTGTTTCTCACAGCGCTGTTACCAAGCAGTTCCTAAACCTGGCCTCAGTAGCACAGCAAGAGCAGCACAGAGAAATAAAAGAGTCGCCCCACGGAGCTTATAACACAGAAAGCTGTTTTATCATTCTGTTAGATCACCCTCCGTCCAGTAGAGCCTTCTTTTATTTTTATTTTTATTTTATTTTATTTTATTTTATTTTCTTATTTTTTGGCCACGCCACGCAGCCTGTGGGATCTTAGTTCCCTGACCAGGGATCGAACTTGCGCCCCCTGCATTGGAAGCGTGGAATCTTAACCACTGGACCACCAGGGAGGTCCCAATATAGCCTTCTTCTATTCAAAATTGATTCCCTGTCTGTACTTACACCACAAGCTGTCAATTGATATGTGTGTATATATATATATATATATATAATATCATTTATTATTGATAAGTCACTCCAGGCATGGCATGGCCAAAAGACAGAGAATGACAAGGGCAGTATTCTAGAAGTCTGTCCTCCGAGGTGTTCCCATTAACTTTAGGAAATGCATCTGGGGACGCAGGGAGGGATAGTCACACACGCACATATTAACTTACAAATGGACCGTAAACACTTCTGTTGAAAGATTAGGTAGATGGACTTTGAGGGCCGTACTGTGGTTGCTGGTCGACTTCTCTTCATTTGTGTAAACAAGTTTATTTCAGAAGCTAATGAGAGCGGTCGTATTTGATCATGTCACCTGTGGGATTGGCTTTAGGCCTATAGAGTAAATATTTCAGAGACACGTTTATAGGAGAAGAGAAAATGCCAGTCAGAAGGTAAACTGACGTAAACACAAAGAGTAGAGCTCCTGTATAGCGAGGGAGTCAATTTTGATTAAGAAAGGCTCTGCTGGATGGCTGGCGGTGGCGGTGATCTAATGGGTGATGGACCTGGAAGGCCACTTTTCTGAGATTAGAACCGGGAGAGTATTGATCAGCGGAGTACAATCTGCCTTCAGCCCACTGGCTCGCAGGTTTCTTTGGCAAAGGAACTACTTCTCTGGAGAAAAGACCTTCCTTAAAGAAGCAAAAAAGAGAGAAAAATTTCCGTGTACCAGACAAGGGGGAAAGAATGATACAGCTTTTGATGGGAAACCGACAAGGTGACCCCTCTGTGGGGGCAGAGAGAGCGTTAAATATTTGTATCAGTTGTTGGTGCTTGAAGACCAGCATGACCAGAAGTCCACCCAGCGCCCACCCGGGAGGCTCGGTAGACCACACAAGGGGCACTTCTAGTCTCATCTTGCCCTAAAATCTGAAGTGAAAGCTACGTGGACGTTTTAAGGTTATTAAAGACTCAGGGGGGCCTGGGAGCAAGGTCCCTGCTTCCTCTATTATTTCTTCACAGCCACGTGCTTAGAAAAAAATCGTATCAATACCTAGGCTATCGGGGATGGGGGATAAAGCAAAGGATATTATGGACTGTTCTCAGTGCTCTTTTTTTTTTTTTTTTTTTTTTTTAATCCTGGTGATGAGAAAATCGTGATTAAATCTTGAGTAAAGGAGAGAGATATTTGACCAGGGAGTCTACTCTATAAAACTGCAAAGATGCTTTTCAGCAAGTGTTTGAAACAACGGATCAAGTTGGTGAAGCTGGAGAAATAGTATCAAAGAGGGTAGGATTTGGTTTTCCTTTCTAAAAGTTGTTGTGAGCAGAAATTGCAAAGAGGTCAGACGTAAGAATTACCTGAAGGAACGAATATTGGAAGAGATGCTCAAACTTGGAGATTCACCTGTCGGTGCACTTATTGAGCACCTACTGTGATCCCGGTGTGGAGATGTGGAGTTCAATCAGGTTCTAGTACTTAGAGGGATTATATTTAAATAGGGACCTAAAACCTAAAAAAAAAAAAAAAAATAGTGATAATAAAAGCCCTAAGAGAGGGTGGTTTTTTCCTCAGTCTATCAGCTGTCCTCACACTCCCCTTGGAAAATGACTTCCTAAATTGTCAGGTGAGTGAATGACTTAAACTAACAGATAATTCTTCAGAACTCCAGGTTCAAAAACTGTGAGAATAGAAAAGTCAATCCTTCGAAGAATAGTCCGAGGGAAGGAGAGAACAAGAAGTGATGTGCTGTTTGAATTAAATTTGAAAAGTTAGCACAGTGTTCTGCAAAGAGAAATTATACCAAATAAGGAGAAAGGGAGCCAGGGGGAAGTTTGGACAGTGGGAAGAAGCAGGAGGATAGGATTGAAGGGAGGACGGAAGCTAGGTGTTCCAAAATTGGAAACAAGTACAGGACCCAGTCTAGGTTTTAGTCCAGCCCAAGACAGCTTTAACAAGTTGCGGTCCCGCGGTAGCTTGAAAAGATGTCCACAGGGCTTCCCTGGTGGCGCAGTGGTTGAGGGTCCGCCTGCCCATGCAGGGGACACGAGTCCGTGCCCCGGTCCGGGAAGATCCCACGTGCCGCGGAGCGGCCGGGCCCGTGAGCCGTGGCCGCTGAGCCTGCGCGTCCGGAGCCTGTGCTCCGCAACGGGAGAGGCCACAGCGGTGAGAGGCCCGCGTACAGCAAAAAAAAAAAAAAAAAAAAAAAAAGTCCACAAATCCTCTGATACCCCTCCTTTCAAAGGGTGGAGGTGACGGCCTCCCCATCAGCAGGGTGTCACTTGATAACTCACATCTGATGAGTAGAATGTGGTAGGAGAGGTGGTGGGCGACTCCCGGGACTGGGTCGTAAATGCATGTGGCTTTGCTGCGTCTGGGATCGCTTGATTTGTGGGGAGCCGGCCGCCACGTTGTGGAGGTGCTGAGGCAGCACTGTGGGGAGGCTGCAAGAGCAGGGACGGAGGCCTCCGAGCGGCTCATGTGAGCGGACCACCTTGTATGTGGACCTGCTTCCCCAGCTGGGCCTTCAGATGACCGCAGCCTCAGCCCATGTCTTCACTACAGCCTGATGGAGCTTGGTGGCTCCAGGTCGGTCAAGGTTGAAGGTACTCCCAAATTCCCAATTATAAATTGTTATTTAAGCCACTGGGTTTGGGGGAGATTTGTTACACAGCGGTAGACAAATAGTACGAGTAGTAGGTAGAAAACAGGACCATAATAAGATAGGAGATAACAGGAACTGAAAATTAAAGTTCAGGAGATCGTGCTTTGCCCTTTGTGTTTAAAGAGAGAACAGACAGGTGGCTTTTGTGTCAGCGATGTTCCTTTCCTTCTGCTGAAACCCAGGAGGAGACCTCAGAGGTACCAGGTGGCAGACGTAGGGGTCTTTACAGCCTCAGTCACTCCTGGGCCAGTGAGCTCAGCGACCATCTCTTGAGTGCTTATTATGTATCAGGCCCAGTATTTTCTCCCAAATATATAAAAATAAGATAGAAGGAGCCTCTCCCTCAGAAAGCTTAGAGCCTCGTAGGAGAGCCATGTAAACAAGCACGGATGACAGTGATCAAGGTGCAGTGCTTCTGTGATAGGAGGTAGGCCTCTTGTAGGTGGTGTGGAAGGTATGTTCTCTGGAGACTTTAATTGAAAGACGTTTTAAAAAATCGATGAGGCTGCTGATGGCTGTCTTTATAAAGCTTCGCAGAAGGAACTTAAAGAAGGGCCACTAGGTGACAGTTTTGCTTAATACCTCCCCAAAGACGCTGTGCTTCTGACATTACTGTAGTTTATTCAACTGCCCCAGTCTCTTCCCAGTTTCCGGAGTTATCTCTGTTCCGTAGTTACAAAAACTGAAGAACTGTTGGGAAGCTTGCCCAAGGTCTCAAAGCCAGTAAGTAAAGGAGCCAAAATAGGAGAGCAGGCAGCCTGGTAATGGAGCCGGTGACTCAGCTCTCCTGCTTCTCAGCAGCACGGCTGTGGTGGAGAACTGGGGCCTGGATGGGTCACCGCCTGCCGTGTCACGTGACCATCTGCTCACGGCGGACTGGTTTCTTACAGACTGGCGCTTCTGCTGAAAAGAGCTAGAAAAGCTGGACAAAACATTGAGACAAACACAAAGCAGCAGAGAAGTAGACCTTCAGTAGTGTATGGTGCTGGGGGGCAGAAACGGGAGGTCAGGCCCACTGAGGGGGCAGGGCCCCCAGAAGTCTATACACTGGGATCAAAGGCAAACTGGGAATAACACCAGGCTGTAATCCGTTACATCCCTCCCTGAACTAAGGTGCCCTGCCCACCCTGGGTGCAGAAGCAAAGCAAACCCTCTCGGAGGACAGTAACACCATTGAGAACCTCAAAGTGTCTCTTTGATTTTTTTTTTTTTTTTGTACACAATATGCAGCATTCAAAGAAAAATTACCAGGAGACAAAACTAGATGACCAGAATCAAAGGGGGAAAAAAAACACATTAGAACAGACCCACAGATTTCGAGTTTTTATTTTATTTATTTATAAATTATTTATTTGTTTCTATTTTTGGCTGCGTTGGGTCTTCGTTGCTGCGCACAGGCTTTCTCTAGTTGTGTTGAGCGGGGGCTACTCTTAGTTGCGGTGTGCAGGCTTCTCATTGCAGCGGCTTCTCTTGTTGCAGAGCACAGGCTCTAGATGCACGGGCTTCAGTAGTTGCAGCACGGGGGCTCAGGAGTTGTGGCTCACGGGCTCAGGAGTTGTGGCACGTGGGCTTAGTTGCCCCATCGCATGTGGGATCTCCCCAGACCAGGGCTCGAACCCGTTTCCCCTGCATTGGCAGGCGGACTCTCAACCACTGCGCCACCAGGAAAGTCCAGATTTTGAGTTTTGAAATGCAGTCTTTAAGGTATATGGCTAAAGAGGTTCAAGAAACTCAGCAAGATGAATGTGAGCAGAGAAGTAGAAGTAATAAGGGAGAATCAAGTGAGAATCCTAGGACTAAAAAATACAGTAACTGAAGTTAAGGACTTGGTGGGTTTACAGCAGATTAAACGTAGCTGAAAAAAGGATTAGTAAATAGGAAGATAGCTCAGAGGAAGAGAGATTTTAGGATACACATGCAGAAAAATAAAAGGACAGAAAATACAGAAAAGAGCGTGGAGATTTTGCCGCAGACCGAATGTTTGTGTGTTGTCACCTCCCGCAGCTTCCCGCCTTGTTAAATTCATCGGCTGAAGGCTGATCCCCAATATGATGGGATTGGGAGGGAGCCCTCACCAATGGGATTAGTGCCCTTATGAAAGAGACCCCAGAGAGCTCCCCGGCCCCTCTGCCACATGAGGACACGGTAAGGGGACGGCTGGCTGTGAACCAGGAAGCAGGTCTTCACCAGACGCTGAGTCTCCCGGCTACTTCACCTTGGACTTCCAGCCTCCCGAACTGTCAGGAATACGCTTCTGTCATTTTTAAGCCACCCTGTTGACGGTATTCTGTTGTCGTAAACAGAGCTAAGATTTACAGGGCCAAGTGAGAGGTTTAACGTACCTGTAATTGGTGTCCCCAAAGAGGGGACGTCGGGGTGGGGGTGGACAGGACGGTGGAGCCATGTTTGAAGACAGATGTGCCCCTGCCCCGTGACTCACTAGTGGCCGAGCCTGGTCTTCCAGCTTCGAGTTCAGCACCTTTAGAACATCTTTCATTGTGACACATAATACACAAAAAAACTTCATTTAAAAAGTACTTGTTGGGCTTCCCTGGTGGCGCAGTGGTTGAGAGTCCGCCTGCCGATGCAGGGGACACGGGTTCGCGCCCCGGTCCG
>NC_041225.1:23228214-23230258 GCF_002837175.3 Physeter macrocephalus
TGCTGAGCCTGCGCGTCCGGAGCCTGTGCCCCGCAACGGGAGAGGCCACGACAGTGAGAGGCCCGCGTACCGCAAAAAAAAAAAAAAAAAAAGTGCTTGTTGAACCCAGGTCAGGAAGGTCAAAAAATAGGGTCAAGGTCAAGAGATAGGACGTTGCTGGCCCTGTGGAAGCTACTCGCATACCTGTGTGTGCACTTCCTGATCGCACCACACCTCCTGCTAGAGATCACTGCTCCCTTTCCGTGTGAGCTGGTCGTTTTCTTGACTGTTTTAGACCTAGGTCTGTGTGTTTTGGTTCTGCCTGCCTCTGGGTTGTACAGTTGGTATCGCACTGTGGCTGTTCCGTTCTTACTTTCTTCTTTTGTCCGCACTTCGTGAGACGGTTCAGTCCGTGCTGACGCGTTCATTTTGTTGTGTGATGAAGGGTCCCCTCCTGTGTTCATTGGCTCCTGCGGTGGACGTGAGGCGTGTCGGCACCAGGGGCCAGCGTGAGTAGTCCTGCTCAGACATTCGTGAACCCGTCCCCTGCTGCACCTGTACACGCTCCTCTGAACCCGAGCACGTCCTGGGGTGGAACCGCCGGGTCCCGGAGGGAGCGTGTCTTCAGCTTCTCGATGATGCAGAGGCCCTGTATCCAGGCCCGCAGCAGTTCTGGCTCGGGCTCCCACCACCGGGAGGGGTTCCCGGTCCAGCTCTCTCCCTACCTCGGAAATGACCGTGGCCTGTTGGCTCTGGATGAGGGACTCACCCTGGACCCAGCATGGGAAGCGCCCAGCGCTCCCTCGTGTGGGCCTGCGTCTCCAGGTCATTCGCGCCCCAGATGCTGGGCTGGTGGGTTTCGGTCCTCTTTCTCAACGCAGACAGGCCAGCAGACACCTGTCAAGGTTCTGTGACAAGCTTGGGGTTAGAGCGTCGCTGGGTCCTCCTCTGCCAGCAGCCCCCGCCAGTGCAGGCGAGTGTGGCTCCGTCCTTCTTCACTCGGCTCCCCGGAGGCTGTTTGGGAGCTGAGCCTGGAAGGATCACAGCCCTCGTGTACAAGGCCGATGGGGCCAGCTCCTCAGGGATCGTGCGGGGCAAGTTCGTTCTGGGTCTGGAGCAGCTGCGTCTCCGTCAGATCCAGGGGACCGGCTCAGGGTGAAGGGAAGAGAGTCCCTGCTGTCCCTTCTGGGGGCTTCCCCACAGGGACTGTCTAGAGCAGGGCCTGACTTCTCGGGACAGAGTCAGAAGGGCATCCGCCGCCTGGGGGTGAGCTTGGCCGCGGAGCCGCCTCCTTCGAGAGGCTGCTTAGCCCATAAATGGCATTCCTACCTTGTCCTCGTGGCTTTGAGCGTTTGAAAACACTGCTGGTGGTTGGCTCAGAGTCCATTTCTCCAACCGCATCAGGAGCCCTGGGAGGGCTCAGGAAACACAGATGGCTGGGCCCCGCCCCAGAGCTGCTGATTCAGGGGTTCCGTGGCGGGGCCTGAGAATCCCATCTTTCACCTGACAGATTCCCAGGAGAGGCTTATGCTGCGGTCTTGGGAGCTCAGTTTGAGAACCACTGGTCCAGGTCATCTTCAGGCTTCGTTGAGAATTTAGTGGTAACACGTAACAGTGCATTTTAGTAGATAGATTGGAAGATGTACTCATGCTGAATTGAGATTTCCCCAAGGGTTCAGCAGCCCTGCTTGACATAAATTTAGTTCATTCTATGTCCTTAACTTCAAGGTTTCTACTCAGGAGCCCACGAAATTAAAAATTTCTTTCTCTGCTGCATTGGTTTTACTGCTGTAATTGCACATATACACATGACACACCATGGTGTTAAATTAAGGAGCTTAAATTAAAAGCAGATTCGGAGTTGTCTGCTGATCATGGGGCTTAATTAAAATTGAGCCTGGGCTTCCCTGGTGGCGCAGCGGTTGCGCGTCCGCCTGCCGATGCAGGGGAATCGGGTTCGCGCCCCGGTCCGGGAGGATCCCACGTGCCGCGGAGCGGCTGGGCCCGTGAGCCGTGGCCGCTGAGCCTGCGCGTCCGGAGCCTGTGCTCCGCAACGGGAGAGGCC